>NC_134267.1:169477627-169652627 GCF_031893055.1 Leptodactylus fuscus
CTGCAGTGGGCCTCTTTAAGTGTCATGAAATATCACTCAGTTTGTTCTGTCCTCGACCGCTATATAGCCGGTGACCACTGTGAACCTTCTGGCCAAACACAGAACAAACAGCTATAGGGGCCACTTTTGCCATCGAGTATCTAAGCCAGGGGGCCTAGAGAATTGAATACTTACATCTTCTTCTGCAAAACGCTAATGCGGCACTAGGGTGTGCACCTCTGTTAATGTCCTTCTAGCCATGCTGTCTCCTACTCTAAGGTACCACCTGCATTACCATAGTGCAGGTGACAGGGTAGTTGGGAGGACAATAGAAGAGGAGAATAGGTGTGTCAGTGCTTTGTCAGAGTAAGGGGTAAGTATGAAATTCACCAGAGTTCTGTGGCCTGGACTGTATGTGATGTCATTTGATTTGGGGTAGGGTGGGGAGAACTATTACCTATTAACTATTATCACCAATATCTATGTGGGAGGAATATTGCCTGAGGCGGCACTATTACTTATTGGGAGACTGTTACCTGTAGGGAAAAATAATAACACTATTACATATGTGTATTAACAATATGTTTAACATGAGCATTATGGTTGCCTTTAAAGGGCTATAAATGTAACTATGCCTAACTAACATAGCTCCATTTATACACTTGAAGAATTATGACCTTCTGAAGACAACTATGGCTGATGTGGCCTAGGGCAAAAATTGAGTTTGACACCCTGCCATAAGGGTTTCAACTGCTCTTCTCTCTCCTCTCCTCTCCCCTCCACTTCCTCAATTCTATGACAATTTGATTGGATTAGTCTATGTAATAGACAGTTCAAGCCAGCAGCGTTCTCTAAGACTAAAATTGTACTTGGAATTTGCATACAGAAATAACAGAGGAACTGATAAAACATTGTACTAACTCAGCAGCTAAGTGCACTTTGCTGAGGACTCCATTGGTCATCAATCACAATGAAGAGAAGAGGAAACTAGTGGCCAGGAACAGAGATTGACATCCCCAGCCCAACAGGTGGTCATAAACCTAGGCAATGAGTTGTGAACAATAATGGGGCATATTAAGTAGAGATGGGTGAATAGTTTTGTTGCTAAACAAGTTTGACCCAAATATTCTAAATTGTCTCATTTTTAACATTTCATCTTAGACGAATTGAAATGGCTGCAGCATTGTGCAGTGAAAATACAGATGACACATGAGTTGCTGTGATGTCCTGACATTACCTGACATTGCCTGGCAGCCTCTCCGCTAATAATCAGTGGTGGAGTTAGAGAAAATCACAAAAGTAGGAGAAGTAGAACAAAGTTTAGTCAGATTTAATACATTTTGCTCACCCAATAAACAGTGACATACCCTGCTAATCTGGAAAATCTCAATTTGTTAAAGGGTTGTTATTTGGTTACCCAATATACATACAAACTGCTCTCATTGTAATGGCAAAAAAATGAATATGGGTAGCAACACTACTTCTGATCTTGACAGCACTCACATTACCTGTTTTTGAAAGCAGTGAACACACAAATGTTGAGTCGGGGTTCTGTGTGTTCCTCCTCCTATGTTGTAACACGTACTTTACCACACTGTCTTTCTGTACTGTCAATCATATCTTCTTCTTTATCTTCACTGAACTAGATCCCATTATCTAGTAGTCATGCAGCATATGTTGAAAGAAATAGTCCTCACAGGCCAAGACTACTTCTTCTTCCTCTTCTTGATGAGTTGGATGAGAACAGCCAGTGTTTTGGGGATGTACAGGAGGTATACATAGAAGACTTGAGTGTTGGTGGATGAAGTAGGCAAGGGTTGTGTTACCAGTAGTCATCCTGGTAGGCACACTAGGGGGAACTATGAGGGCATAGTGAATCCCATTGCAATGATGAGTCAAAAAAGTGGGGAAGATTATGAAATTACAAAGTCCGATGATGATTCTAGTGCAATATAATCTGGCAACTAGGGCAGGGTGACATCTCAAGAAGATTGTGATGGCAGCTTCAGTAGTAAAAATTCCATCTGATGTACAGCCCCAACATCCAAAAGATCTGCCTGGGGTAAGTGTAAGGTAAGCTTGGGTGGTGGTGGCAATGGCAGACACATTTTCACTGCTGTTGGTGTTGGCAGCAGCAGCTACGTGCTGTGCTTTCCCATATCGCAATATTTTTTGTAAATTGCCAAATGACAAATTGATGGCAAGGTCCAAGATCTGCAGGCAGAAAATTAACCATGAGTGTGCAGGCACCTGTGCAGGAAATAGGTCTTTCCATGCTCACATGAAATGGCTTTACCAGCTTGTTTAGTAAAATAGAATTGGCAGTGGCACCAAGGGAGTAAGACCGTTGTATTACTTCTCCCTTTGAACTTCTTTGTAGTCAGGCCACATCCACACCTAGCACATGGTCATCCTCGTAATCATTGTCATCTGCCTCTCTTTTTGTCATGATTCTCTATCCGGCTACCGCACCTTTTGATATTACCATATCAAACTGGGGAGCTTTTGCAGTTTCAGAGGCTTCCTGGCTTGGTCCAGTTCGCAGTTGAGGAAGCCTATATAAGACCTCGCACTCCTGAGACATTTTCTGACTATTAGTTTAGTTTGCTACCTGCTAGTTTGGCTTTCCATTTTGTGTGTATACCTGGATAACTTGTGACCTCTGGTTTTATCCCTGGATTCATCTTTCACTTATTGATTCTGTGTGATGTTCCAGCTGTATTTTTGACCTTTTGGCTTGTTTCTTGGATTTTGCTTTTGTCTCCCATCTCTATTTGTCTCATCTGGTTTGACTCTAAGTAGGACTCTTCTGCCCACACCACTTTGTAAGTTTTAGCGGTCCTGGTGTTGCTTTCTCCAGCAGTGCATCTACTGTTAGTACATTTGTCTATTTGGTGACAATTCAGATCGCCAGATCCAGTAAAGCCCATCTCTCTTTGTGAGGAGCTTTGGTGTAGGCTTCTGGGGGTCTATCTTGGCTCACGGAGGTGTTCTAGTTGTAGATAGCTGTCTCTACTGCTCGCAGTTATCCGTCAATTGCTTGCTATTGCTTTTACTGTGGCCAATTTCTTGCTTCTAGCCATAACACCTACTCTACACCAACGTTGGTCATAATCCAGTAAACAGCAATCTGCCCACAGTCATCCAGCTGATCTACAACTTGAACTCATGCCTTGCCAAGTAACTGGCAGGGCAGTCGCCATCTTGCCACTTAGTGGAATCCACCGTGTTTCGCCAACTGATGGCAGTGCACAGTCTTGATGGAGATCATTATCTCTCTGGGAAACTTGATCCTTCTTGATCTTGCATGTGGTTCTTTCCTTGTAAATATCCATTTGAATAAAGATGCACACTGCTGTCAACAGATGGAGTAGCAATTTGGGGCACAAAAAATACATAACTTTCGTGGTCCACTGGGTCAATGTATTGAACATCAGCAGCCACAGTCTAGAAACACAGCATGATCCAGTGCCTTCTAATACTGACTTCACTTTGTGGGTGCAGACCCAGTTACAACACCAGGCAGGACCTATTCATCTCTTCAAGTTCCTCCATACTGGACTATCAACTTCACCAGGACGCGCCATTGCTTGCATTCCTTCTCCCTCATTTCATGGCTGTAAAGTTCAGTGCACATTGAGTGGTGCTCTGACACATGCTGGGGCATCAATTTGAGGAGCAGAATATGATGATTGACTGAGGCACCATTTTGGGGTTGATTGCAAAACCCGCCCTTCAGCCCTTGAATGAGGTCCAAGGCCAGCGATCCATTACCATGACAGCCAGGAGCCTATTACAGGTTGCACTAAATGTGCTGCTATTTTTCAATGCATTGCAATACATTATCCAGTCATTAACCGCTAGTTTCAGTGTTAAAGTGTGTGTAATTGCTATTTTATCTGTCTGCCTATTCATTGTTCTGGTCCTCTGATGGGCTATTACAATGGATAGCCGATGTTAATGTGAACTTAGTGTGAGTGTACAGTACTTATCTGTGCCAGGATAAGATGCTCCTTTGGTCACCTTTACTGTAAACGAACCTGAAGAAGTCTCTGTCCTCAGTATCAAAAATCATTTATAGCTCCCAGCAGCCCATTCTGGTTGTTATATGTAAGGATTTGCTTTATCTATATTCGTTTTCTGAAATCTAAATAGCCCCTTACTTTGTGCTGGACCAATTACCAATTTGGCAATCGAGGAACAAATTGATATTGTAACTTGAGGGACCCCTGTACGTGGAAAGACAAAAACCTCGCTCATGCAAGCAATAACAAATGTTCTCCTAGGTTAAAATGAAAAAAATAAAAATAAATAAAAAATAAATACATAAAATATTTCTTGAGGAATTGAAATATTGTTCCGCTTATGGTAATATCTTACATATCACAGTCTGCTTTGTAGAACCTCTTACTCTTGGTGAGATACTAATGTTTCGGAAGAGCTTCTTCAGTAGTAAACCAATTATCACAAGACTGCTTTTCATTTATTCTAATTACAGAAAAAACTAGTTCCTGGTCTTAAGAAACCTGACAGAGCATTCTTGTGCTTGTGGGGACATACAAATAATATGGAAATATTTCACACAGTCCTTCACATTTATTCTTTGAAAGCAAAACTATCCATTTTATGAATTATTCACAAACAGCCAAAGATAAATGTTTCAACTTCCACATGTAAATGAAAAAAGGCACCCTGGAGCCTTCAGCCCTTTTTTAATAGTCTGTTTCACACTGAACGTCTCCTTTGGGGTTATTTCTTTTATAAACCAGCAATCACTAAGAGGATATGTAAATGATGCCGCTTACAGAAAAGCTCAATGAAAAAATGACTTTATCATGTATTCATTGCAAATGCTGCATTATTTATTTTATGCATCAGATTATTAAACCAAATTTAAATAAACAATTAAACAAACAATTTACATACATAAGATAATGTTATTCTTTATTTACCAATAAGGAAAATATGCAAAAAAACAAAAACTTTCTCAGGAGACAAAATCCACAATAGAATAATACATTTATGTAAGCATTTATTGTAACAAAGTTGGAGGATGAACCTAGGCTCTGTCCAAGAAGTTCTCTCAACAGATTGTGTCAGTGGACTCTGTTAGCGTCTTAATTCCCATTTAGGCTGAGGCCACACGTTGCGGAAACACAGCTTTTTTGTTGCAGATTTTGCTGCGTTTTTTTGAGCCAAACCTAGAAAAGGCTACAAAAGGAATGGGAAATATATAGGAAGATCATAAGCCGGGTTCACACAGGGTTCTTTGGACCAGATTTTGATGTGGAAAAAAACGCTTCCCATTGAATTGAATGGGTCCCTTTTTCCACGAGCGGTTTGTTCCTGCTCACGGAAAAAAGAAGTGACGCAACCCCTTCCTCCCAATTAGGCCCTTCATTTGGGCCTAATCCAGAGCGGAATGCCGCGACTGGATTGCAGTGCGTGTATACACTGCAGCGACATGCAGTCATGGCTAGCCATTTGTTGGACCGGATTCTGAGGTTGTAGGCCTTCCTGAATAGATGAGTCTTCAGGGCCTTCTTGAAGCCTGTGATTGTGAGGGTCAGTCTTATGTGTCTTGGTAATGGGTTCCAGAGTATGGGGGATGCACAAAAGAAATCTTGGAGACAGTTGTGTGAGGAGCGGATAAGAGCAGAGCGGAGTAGGAGGTCTTTGGAGGATCTGAGGTTACGTGTGGGCAGGTAGCGTGAGATTAGTTTGGAGATATATGGAGGGGACAGTTTGTGGATGGCTTTGTATGTCAGCATTAGTAGCTTGAATTCTATTCACTGGGCAGCCAGTGAAGGGATTGACAGAGGGGAGCCGCCCATGAAGAACAGGGGGGGAGGTGAATTAAGTGAGCAGGGCAGTTTAAGGTAGACTGGAGGGGGGACAAGGGTGTTTGCTGGAAGTCCATGCAGAAGAGTATTGCAGTAATCTAAGCGGGAGATAATGAGGGCATGGATGAGCATTTTAGTAGTTTCAGGAATGAGGAAGGAGCATATAGGATCGATGTTCTTGAGTTGGAGGCGGCAGGAAGTGCTGAGGGTTTGAACGTGTGATTTGAAGGATAGGTCGGAGTACAGGGTTATCCCAAGACATCGGACCCGTGAGACGGGGGTGAGAGTGGTTCCATTAACTTTGATAGATGGGTCAGGTAGAGGGGCCATGCGGGATGGGGTGAAGATGATGGGGCGAAGTTCATACTCTCATACAACTTCGTAGATTTATTAAACTAACTAATGTGGAAACTTACCATTTTTTTTGTTGCAGATTTTGTTGCAGTTTGTTGCAGCCAAAGTCAGTAGTAGATTGAACAAAATGTAGAAATATAAGGCCGGGTTCACACGGGGTTTTGTGGTGCAGAACCTGAGGAGGAGGCCACCTCAGGTTCTGGTCCAAAATACCAGTAGCTGCGCCTGGATGCTGGTGCACTGCACTGTTATAACTATTTCTTATGCTTATTTGTATATCACCATCATATTCCGCAGCGCTTTACAGACATTGACAGTCACTGTCCCATATATAGGGGTTACATTTTACATTATCCATCAGTATGTCTTTAGCGTGTTGGAGGAAACCGGATTACCCGGAAGAAAACCACATAAACACGGGGAGAACATACAAACTCCTTGCAGTTGCTGTCCTTGGCAGAATTCAAACCCAGGACTCCAGCGCTGCAAGGCTACAGTGCTAACCACTGAGACACCTAGATGAACCATATTTATCATAATTAGAGATGAGCGAACACTATTCGAAACAGCTGTTTCAAATCGCACGCTCCCATAGAAATGAATGGATGTAGCCGACATGCAGGGGGTTAAGTGGCCGGCCACCGGTAAAGTCTGCGTGCCGGCTGCTTCCATTCATTTCTATGGGAGTGTGCGATTCGAAACAGTTGTTTCGAATAGTGTTCGCTCATCTCTAATTATGATAAATATGGTTCATCTAGGTGTCTCAGTGGTTAGCACTGTAGCCTTGCAGCGCTAGAGTCCTGGGTTTGAATTCTGCCAAGGACAACAACTGCAAGGAGTTTGTATGTTCTCCCCGTGTTTATGTGGTTTTCTTCCGTAATAATGTGTGGTGTTGTTACATTATTAAAATGTGTAATCTTTGTGCAAACTTTACACCACCTATGAGTTGGCTTAGGTTATGCTAGAAAAATATGCCAAAATTTTGTAGATTGTATGGGGTCTACTGAGAAGAAACACAGTAGTCAAAGTTCAATGCATGAAATATAATGGTTATAGCCACTTAGCTGAATATTAGCTGCCATACACTGTACTCAGTGTAACCGTCTCTCTTACTCAGAAAGAGCACCAGGATCATGCAGAACATATATAGAGACCTGTATAAAGGTGAATAAATTAATTGAGGCCGGGTTCACATCTCCCCCCAGGCCTCCATTATGCAGGTCTTCATTTCCTGCCCGAAACTGGGTTTTAAAACCCATTCATTTGAATGGGTTTGGAAATTGTCCGGCCGTGAGTGCCGGTGAGCGTTTTGTGCTCTCCGTGGCGAAACCATTTTTTTTAACTGGACACAAAGTCAGACATGCAGGACTTTGTGTCCGGTTACAAAAAAACTGTTTCGCTGCAGAGAGGACAAAACGCTCCTCAGCGCTCACGGCCGGACACTGTCGGGTTTCCATCTTCTGTCTGCAGAAGACAGAAACCCGACAGACGGAGATTGGGCGCAGATGTGAACGAGCCCTGAGCTGTAATAGAAAGCTCCTATTTAGCTCCTGCATTAGATTAAGTCTGCCTTTCTCCACTTGCATTTCCGGCTTATGTTTCTACTCCCTCTCCAAAGACTTCTTTAAACATGCATAGACTGACGCAGCAGAGATTTTCAGAGTGAAAGTAATTTCAACACAGTAAGATAGAGCAGGTAAACAACTTGATAAGAGCATAAAGAGGCATTTTCTTCTAATAAGATATCTTACCATGTTTTTTATAATCACCCCTACTATTCCTTTATGCAAAGTTTCTTCAAACGTTAGTGACCATTTAAATCAAGAAAACAGTCCTAGTGCCCTATAGTAAAAACTCAAAATAGGCCTCAGTCACAGAAGAGTCAAAAAGAAAGTTTCTTTAGAGCTTAATCAGATACCATTGAACTCACTGCATGCTGTAAGCTTCCCTTACTGATGGTTGGCTCCATTGTCAGATATTTTTTGTTCTCGCTCATTACTTATAAATTGTGATTAAAAAAAACACGTCTCAGGTAGCATCGAATAGATATAATACGCATCAACTAATGGTACATATTATATACAGTAAAAATAGAAGAAAAGCGGAGATGCAGAGAAGCAAATTTTCATATTTTGTATGGGCATAAATTATAAATGTAGATTGTAGATTACTGTAATAACCTGTATATATTTAGAATGCACTGTATGGATGTATATTGGCGCTGCAGATGAGCCCTGTGATCACAGGGAATATAGAATGTATAAGGTATTATAATTAGTTACCTTTTCTCAAATTTGTATCTACTAAAGTACATGACAGGCATACTAATATTTATCCAATATCCACATCAGTCATTGTTCTGTAAGGCAGCCCTACTGTTAGAGAGGACAGGCTCACGCTGCTCAGGATGAAGGAAAAGTCAAAATGATTAGTATTAATCATTAATTTCACAGCCCCGCAGCCTTTTCCAGAGATCACAAGTAGTATTGTATCCTGACTCCTGTGAATACACTTGAGATGCTCTCTGTCATTCTGCATATAATGTGAAGTCTCTTAGTGAAGGATGTGTGCGTTAGCTCCAAGCCCATCTGGCAGATAAGTTCATAGACTGAGCCAATAGACATTAACATTTTTCTAAAATCGTCTTGGGGGAACAACCCCAGAGGTGCTAGCTGTTGATAAATTGTGTATATTAGTCCCTGCCCTTACAGGTTTAGCTATTTTCTACTATCACTTTGGTTAATCCTTAGTTTCTTCACACTCTTTAGAACTTGGTAATGTATTCCCTATTTACTATTGTATATTTTTGAGAAATACCCATACCAATGCAAATACCCTTGTTTCCTGTAGCACACATTCTCAGTGTAGAAAAAGATGTATCATGATGAGGATATGCAAGTTAAAGGAGTATTCCCATAACCCTTGTTCACCAACCTGCAGGCTCTGTGCTCTGTTCACTTCCTGGTTTTCTTGGCACATTGGTGGGCGGGGTTTTACTTGCTCTGCTATCTGCTATGTTTGCAGTGAGTAATGAGGGATTGGTTGTAAATTGGTAAATTGGTTGTAATTACCACAGTATGAAGCTGATGTAGAAGCTGATGTAGCAGAGCTGGATTTGAGTCAGCTTGCATTACATACAGAGGTAACAGATTCCTTATCTCAGCCTTTATCAGCCAAATTCAATTAAACCAGAATCAGTAATGCCGGAGCTTTCACCTCCCCCCTCCCCTATCTGAGGAGCTGCATTACTTGTCAGACATACACAGCTCAGAGCTGCTGCTGAGCACTCAGCCCCTCCCTCCCCCCTGAGAGCAGGGAGCTACTTCACTTGGGAACTGAGCAGATAAGCCCCATGGCCATAGAAACTTAGTGTAAACAATGAAGTGAATAAATTAAGATAGCGGTCAAACAAAGCAGTTTTGATAAAACAATGTATTTAGGAAAATTCATAAATCCACATAAACTAGCAGTATAGATAGGATGCTTTTCATGGGACAACCCCTTTAAGTACAGTGACACTATCATCTAGTTTCCCTACATTATACCATTACATTGACATAACTTGTTTATCCATATTTAAAGGATCATTCTAGACTAGAGATACATACAGTATTGATGGGATAATAGTAGAAAAGGACTACTCAGCATGGGATAAATAATAATCAGAAGCTAGTGGTCTATTGGAAATGGATGGAATTTACAATTATTTCAGTCCAATTACTGTTTTTAATGGTCTCCATATTATTTGGACTACCTTGGGGTTTATTTAACCAACTCCTCTGCGCTCCTATACTTTCACAACTATCTATCCCTCCTCCGGAATCAGAATCAGTCTAAAAACTGGCCCAGAGACCACTAAACCCCTTTAACTGCATTTCTTGTTTTGTCTGTCACAGACCCATGACAGATCCGTTATAGATACAAATGAAAGCCACGGTGCCAGTGTAAATAGAGCTTTAAATTTTAAAGTACAAAAAAGTGCCCGAACTATAAGACATCAAAAATCTCACCTGATTTTCATCCACTCCCTTCTAACTCGGGCCCTCAGGGACCATCAGGCTTCCTCTACTCCTCTTATGGTTTGTAACTCAATGGGAAGCATTCTCTTTTCTGATGCTGTTGTGTCTGTGTTTCAGGCCTATTATTCTCAATTATATAATCCCCCTACACGGTCTGCCTCTTCCCCGTCCATCACTCATACTGACCTTCAATCGTATCTAGATTCTTGCCTTCTTCCTTTCCTCCCCCTTCGGTCCTCGACTCACTTAAGGCTGTCATCACAAGTGAGGAGTTTGCTGATGATTTGAAGAGTCTATCAAACAGTAAGGCCCCAGGTCCTGATGGATTTATTTACCTGAATTACAAAACTTTCCAGTCTGATCTGCTGCCCTATCTATGAAGACTTTTAGTGCCTTCCTTGATAACACTCCTATTCCCCACTCCATGCTTTATTCTCACATTTCTTTAGTTCAAAACCAAACAAAGACCTTCAGGAGTGCTCTATCTACCAACCAATAGCCCTCCTAAACTCTGACTTGAAACGTTTAACTAAAACCTTGGTGAACAACCTTAATGCTTGGCTTCCATCTCTTATCCACAAGGACCAGGTGGGCTGTGGATTTGATTGATGTGGATTTGATTGATGTGGCCAATAACTCCTCTATTCCCAATCTTCTCTTAAGCCTAGATGGAGAGAAGGCTTTTGACCATCTAGACTAGTCTTTCATGATGGCCACCCAAGAGCGATTTGGCTTCTCAAGAGCGTTTCTCATGGTGGTCTTTGCGCTTTACTCCTTTCCCTCTGCAGTAAACTCCCCTATGCTGCCTCTTTTCCATTCCTATGTAACAGTACTTGCCAAGGCTGTCCCCTTTCCCCCCTCATTTTATCTCTCTGTATTGAACCTCTAGTTGCCAACATTAAATCCAACCTTGATATTATGGGGGTTATGGTACACGATTGAGTCTTTAAGATCTGTCTCTTCGCAGATGATGTCTTGCTGACTCTTACCAACACTCTCCAACACTGGTAAAGTCAATCTGGATGAGCGGTGTTTGTTATGAACAATGTAGCAACAGGTTAATTGTCATGGAAAGTCCACAAGTTAGAAAAAAAACTTAGGGGCTTTCACACCTGTGCCCATTCTCTGGTTTGTGTATTCCCCAGGTCTCCATCTTCAGCCCTGGGGAAATTGGACAGGGGACGGAAACCCGGCGGTCAGTTATAAAACCCATTCACTTGAATGAGTTTGTATAGGTGATCGTCTGTGTGCGTCTTCTGCCTGTCCATGGGGAAACTGTTTTTTAGCCAGACACAAAGCCAGACATGCAGGACTTTGTTGTATTATTTTGTTGCTTATATTATTATTACTCCTTTATTTTTATTGTAAAGTTTTTGTAAGGGAGCGTTCACACTACCGTCGGTGTCCGACATGTAGTGTCCGCTCCTAGTGTCCGCTCAAAATCTGTCACGGACACTAGGAGCGGACACTAGCTGTGTCCGTGACACCTGTCATTCACTTGATTGGGCATCGGGTGCGTTCTTTTGCATTCCGTGCCCATCCTTTCCTGTCCGCAAGAGAAGATGTCCGACTTCTCAAGCGGACAGAGGAACCCTGCATGCAGGGTTTTTCTGTCCGCTTGAGAAGTCAGACATCTTCTCTTGCGGACAGGAAAGGACGGGCACGGAATGCAAAAGAACACACCCGATGCCCAATCAAGTGAATGACAGGTGTCACGGACACAGCTAGTGTCCGCTCCTAGTGTCCGTGACAGATTTTGAGCGGACACTAGGAGCAGACACTACATGTCGGACACCGACGGTAGTGTGAACGCTCCCTAAATCTTTGGAAAATAATAAAAACTACAGTTAAAAAAAAACAATCTGCAAAAATGTATAAACTGTACATGACTTCTAATATGTTTAGTTTCCAGGGATATAATTTCTGTATATTCCCATATATCGTTCTATATGTTGGTATTCTTAGACTATAGAGCTAGGGTGTCTATTCATCCAATTAAGAGGACTTATTCTGGATATTTTTAGAACCGTGGAAAAGTGAAGGATGGTATAAGGTAGAAGTGATCATAAAGAACCGTAGGAGTTTAAAGCCATTGTCATTAGGAAGGATTTTATTTTCTAACCTGTGGAGTTTCCATGACAATTGACCTGTTGCTGCATTGTTCAGAACACTCACCCTTCATCCAGATTGACTTTACCAGGGTCGGAGATGTTATACGAGTTGCTCCCGCACAGCAGAGTGCACACATTTATTTTAGCGGAACACAAGGTACTGAAGGATCTAGCAGGATAATCAGAAAATCATTTTTCTTGTGGTTAGAGCACTAATAGAACAACCTGCTAATGGCAGAAAGCTCTGTTTGTCATTTGCGAACTCTGTCTTGAAAAATAATGTAAAGACGCGGACTGTTTGAGAAAACCAATATTTGTAATTAAAAATCAACAGAGGAATATTCATAAGGTTTCATGTGACAGAAGCCACCACAAAGGTCTCTGGTGTAATTGCTTTTTTTTTTCTTAAATATGCTGTGCGACGTGATGATAAATCTGCACTCTATCCAATGCACAAGAAAAATGACAGTGACTTTTCATTATGCTGGAGGAACGAGGCGCATCTATCATTCGCTTGCCTCTGCTTTAGTTTTAATTACACCACTTCACTCAGGAATGGGAATTCGAGTAATAAACCTTGCAAGAAAGTAGGTTTTAATTTGCAGAACAGCAGTTAAATGCTTGGCTTCAATGCAGTTGATTTGCAGTAAAGATAGCATATTTTAATATCATAAATAATGAACAGCATTGCAAACACAATGTATTCTGAGTAACTAAAAGTCTGTCAGCTGGAAGCGCCAGGTACAAGGGGACTGTGCTAATATCAGACTGATTAAAAATGTACAGTCCCCGGTGTAAACAGTAGAGGGCGATAGCAAATAGACTAAATTAAAACATCCCATCCTCCAATGTTATGCAAAATTGTACCCATAAAGGGGAGAGGTTTTCCTTGTTGGAGCTTAACATTTTCCAAAAATGGGGATTCAATTATTGCCCCTGATAATGCATTTTAATTCATGCAGCAGCGGAGGAATATAATGTATCCTAGCAGCCTACTGGAAGCTGCTAGTGGACAGGGAGCGTGTGCAGCTCTTATTCTAGTAATAGGAGCAGAGCAGCAGGCCCATCCACTGCAAAGAAATGGTTCTGGGGAATTGCTGTACTGCTCCTATTACCTGAAATGGACTGGTGCTGCACAAGCTGCCCATTGACTAATAGCTTCTGCCAAATGGAGGCTGCTAGAATGTGAGGATTTAAACATATATTGTGGATAGATCATCAAATAAAAAATGAGATTTGGGCCAGAAAACCCCTTTAATAAACTAGGTACGCAAATGAGAGACCAAGACTGGCTTAGGAAATGTTTTGATACATGCTCCTCACTATTAAATTTACTGAAAAGCAAATATGTTTCTGATACAGTTAACCCTTTTTCAGATTTGTCTGGACAAGTACACATGGTTTAGCAGGAGAGGAATAGAATACAAAAATGTAGCACATATTGGCTCACAATATGTAAAACTTATGGGCAAACTAAGCCAACTTGAAGGTGGTCTAACGTTCTACACAAATGTATGTGCCAGATTAATCACTCAGCATGAGTAGCGGTGATAATAAATATTACAGTGCCTAAGATTATACAATCTTAGTAAATCTGCTCCATTGAAGACAGCAATGCAACATACCAAACAACAATGCAATGAAGAGACTGCACAAGGAAGGCTCAATACAATAGTTCCAATTTAAGACAAAATGATACAATGCACATCTTTTTTCTCTTCATTGTATTGTATTCTACTCCTCTAACCATGTATCAAGTTACATCTATCTTTTACAGTCGCAACATATTAAATATAATTCCATCAATTCACTTACTGCACTTCAAAATTTCATCACTCTAAAATACATGAATTGTATGGCCCCTTACTTCTGTATTCTGCTCCTGCAAATACCGGCTTGAGATTGAATGATGAGGTGCGGTATGCTAGGTCTAGCATAAGTAATGTAATAAAAACACCATACTGGTTATTCTAAAATCTATCAAACCCAAGATAACACTTTAAAATTATCATATAAAATGCTACTTTAGTTGCTTTTTTTTTTCTTACATGAAATGTGATGTTCCATCTCAGCTTTCCTCTCCCTTCCCCCTGTCACTGCAGTGCCTTTCATCTCAATGGAGAGATTCAGATTGAATCTGTTGCAAAGCCTTTTATAATACACTCAGCTGAGATCTTTCTGTTTACAGCAGTGGGTTGCCCTACAGAGATCACAATTTGTGGTAAATTAACTATGTCACATGTACTTTCCCTCACTTCTGTGGCCTTCTAGTCACCTTGTCTGCTGTCAGAACAGTCACTATTTCCACAGATTCAACCCAGACTAGTAAAACTATGTTTGACCGAAGTACTGCGTAGAGGAAAGAACGTCATGACCACTATGAATATATTATTATAATATAATATAATATAATATTGTAAAATTATTTGGGACATCTATTGTACAGTATGACTTTGACACTCAAACCCATTGACAATGGGACAATGCACAAAAAAGTTGTGATGGAACATGCCCGATTCAAATCCGTTCCCCTAGATCAAGAAAAGACATTCATTTTGTTTTTTCTGGATCAATAAAGGACGTTTCTTCAGATTGCACACTGAAGTTACTTGGCCCTGTGTTCGGAAGGGCCCTTAAAATCTCACAATCCGGCTACTTCAAAGTATTATTTAGCTCTAATCTTGCATTCAAAGATTTGATATAGCTCAGAAGGTGAAGGAGAAAGCACAAGAAAGTATTTAAAATAGGAAGAAAAGATCCCTTACTGCCCTGTCCTTCTTACTATTGCCTGTCACTATGCTGTAAAATAGAATAAAACACTGTCCATTAAAGACCCTGTCCGGTTTCTAAGATTGATGGTCTATCCTTACACTAGGCTATAAATTTTAGATCTGTGCTGCTCACTTCACGTGCAAACTGTAGCAGTAAGTGTGGGTACTGCAGCACGGCCCCATAGGCTTCAATTTAAGAAATCAAATAACCCCTTCTAAGCATGCGCAATCGGCTATGCCAGCGGGCCTCAGGCAGAGACGACTGCACCTGCGCGTGGCCATTTTTTTGTGGCCGCTTACTACAAGAGCTCATGTAAGCGGCCGCAAAAAATTGGCCGCGCGCAGGTGCAGTCGGCTCTGCCTGAGGCCCGCTGGCAGAGCCAATTGCGCATGCGTAGAAGATTGAAAGCCAGGTCGGAAGACAACGCGTAGAGGCAGGTTCCTGAAGAAGATGGAGGCGGCGCTGGAGAGTTCTCTCGCAGCACTGGGGATGCCCCCAGTTCTGTTTGAGCGCTGGGGCCCGCCCCCAGTGCTGCCAGAAAACTCATTTGCATAATACAGAAAACGAAATATCTACCGGACGGCGGTGTGGAGAAGACATCTAAAGGTAGGAGAAGAATAGCCTTTCTTAAGGCTATTCCTACGTGTTAGTAAAAAAGGGATTCTAATGATAGGATCCCTTTAAACTAATAATGCATCCGAATAAAAAAATGACTACTTTACAAATCATATTGATGAAAATATCCTAATGTTTTGTGACTGATCAGCTCCAATATCAATCTATTCTTCTCCTTAGCTACAGACCACAAATAAACCCTGTAGTCCTTTGGATAAGTCATCAGTAGAGGATGAGTGGGGATTCGTTACAAGGGATCTCCGTTGGATCAGTTGATTGAAGGAGCAAACCATTTGGAAATCGTTTCGTTATATAACAATAATATTCTACATATTGTAAAAAAAAACTTTGTCCTGCCCTTGTTACTGGAACTATTGGCCAGTGTTTCTCAACATTTCTATGTAAGATATGATGGAACAAGTGTCTTTATTATCAGTCTTTTAGTTTTTATGACACTTAGTTGCATCAATACCTGGAGGGGTTGGAGAGGTGGGCACAGGAAAATTAGTAATGACATCAGAAGAGTACAATTTACGTTCCCTAAAGAGATGGATTGTCATAATTTAATTCTGTAATCTGATTGTGGTTTTAAATGTGTTTTTTGGTTAAGTCAAGTACAGAGCTACTAAGACTGAGTACACACAGTGCTTTTTAGAAATCAATAGCTACTTTTTTAATTACAATATTGTGCAGCATACAGTATATTGCTAAGCATATCAGTTGAGTAGAACATTTTAATGTTTTTCTCATCTCCCTCTCTCACCAGTTTGCCTGCTGTCTCTTCTTCTCATTTCCTGTATTCTTCAGCAAGCTGGTGGGTGGGCTTTGACTGTTAGGTGGACAGGACATATGAAGTACCTCAATAGATATAGAAATTGCCTTCATCGTGAGAGATTATTTATTAGGAATACTAGAAAAGTAAAATAAATGCAGATCAAATAATAGGTACAGTAAATGTATATTACTTTACACAGTTTGGAAAGAAAAAAAATGTATGCTGCCAGGACAGCGAATGGCTGACTGGTGGCTACACTAAGGATAAACCATCAATTTTAAAGTACAACATAAGTACTTTAACAATTGCATTCAGAGTACTAGACTCAGCACCACTAATACTCATACAGTATTTAGTTAATGCCCCCATATAGTACGCAAATAACACTCCTCACAAAAAATTGTACAAGCATATACAAAAAACAGTATATGCCATGAACTACGCTCTTGTATCACCTATGACTGCTGCAAGGTCTCAGAAGTGGGGTAAGCATATAAGGCCTGGTCTTTTCAAAGGTAGCACTATCCTATCATCATTATATTGCATGTGCTCTGGAAAAAGGCACTTAATGGCAGACCTGTTCATTCTGTGTACCCACTAGCTATTGTGCGTTACTTCTATCTAAAGAGGTCAAGATTGATATTCAGTTTCTACCTGGTTCTCCAAACCATCTGATGTTTACCAGTTAGTTTGGGAAAATCAAGCTTCTGGTCAGATCACATCTCTCATTCGAAAGCTTTGCCTCCTGCATGGAAGATTATTGCTTGCTCTTACACTTGAAGAATGTGATAGTGAGCTACTGTTCTTTAGTTAAGGCAGAAATACCTTAAAGAGGACCTTTCACCACTTGGGGCACATGCAGTTTTATATACCACTAGAAATCCGGCTTTCATCTTCTGTGTCCCTGGTAAATAGCTATCAGTGCCGGGACCGTAGATCTTCACTGTCAGAAGGGCGTTCCTGACAGTCAGTCAGGAACACCCTTCCTCACAGTAGTGCCTATAGCGCTGTATTGTGAGAGTGGTGAGGAACGCCTCCCTCCCCTCCTGATAGCTAATCCCATCCACATATTGCGAATTGTAGCATATCAATTATACCTTGAGATACGCTGGTGGTTTCCATACAGGTATAATGAAAGCTGAAACGCCACGGACTTTCCTTAAAAACGCTGTGGATGTGTTTCTGCCGCAATCTTTTCCACAGCATTTTTCACCTGTGGCTTGTTACGTGGGACTTTAGCCTAACACAGAACTTGTCCTTCTGATATTAATATGTATTGTTAGATTTTAGTAAAGGCTCTGCATTGTTACCATTATATGTTTCATTCTCATGCATTTAAATTATATTATGTCTTATGAGCTGCAACATTCCAAACAAGCATCTCTGAGGTAGCCATATTATAAGACTTTCTTTGTTTTTTAGTAATCTCCTTCTACCTCACCTATTGTCTTCCTAAAAAACAAGGATACTCTGCCTCACAGATGGCTTCAGATATAAACTATACCCCCTTACTGCTACCAGCTACCTTATATCACCCTCTCCAGTTCTCTGCTATGACACATAGTGGTGACAGCCAAAAATACAATGTAATTTAATTTCATTAGATTTTATGTCAACAGTAATAAGTGTGGTACAATGAAAGAAAGTCACATGAAACAACAGACACATTGGTAGGGGGTGGTAAGCTTATGCCGCGGACAAACACGCTTGAGATAAAACCTTGAACAAGTAGCTTTCATACTGTACTTGTAAATTCTGTCTGTAAATTAGTGAAATAAGAGAGTTTTTGATTCTGTACAGCGCTCCCAAAGTACATTTTGCTTTTCACAAGAAACAAACTACTTGAGCTGGTGTAAAGATGTAATAAAAGTTTGATGAATCTCCCATTGTGTGCAGAAGAAAATCTCTACTGCTGCTGGGCCCTGAAAGCCATTGCTTTTCATGACAGCATGACCACTATGAGGTTCAGCCGCATCAAAGTTTAATTACCATTTTCCTCTTGCAGTCTGCAGCTGATATGCATCTCCGTCTCACATCCCTGAACTACGGCTGCACAAAATATATTGATGTTTTATGAATAAATAGTAATGATAACGCCGAAAAGAACAACATAAAATATTAAGCTTCCCGTCTTCTCTGAGCATCTTGTACCATCATTATTTTCTAACATTTTGCACACACAAGATACAGTACAAACTTTCCCTAGTTTACTCGCACAGGCTGGGCTGTAGTGGTAGCATGTACGTTTCCTGAATACAGAGATGCAAAGTGCTCTGTGAGAAGCATGTCTCCAGTGGAATAGTCAGGCAACTTGTTAAAAATGCATCTTAGAAATCAGGGAACCATAAACAACAAAAACATAATCCAGAGAAATCCCTAATTATAACAATATGTAGTATACAACCTCAAGAGATGAACGTTTATGATTGCAGAATACTCTGCTGCAGATGTGTTACATCCCAGGTCATTTACACTATACTGTATATAATACACAAGAAATAAAATAATGAATACAAACAATTGGAAGCTATAATAAGTCTTAACCAGATCACGACAAATTCCTTGGGGGTCTGCCATAGTTCCAGTAGGTTTGACAGTAAGGATAGCCCTGCAGACTGGGCTATTCTTCTTGCTAAAAACAACCGAACCCTTGAATGAAAGAAAAAATTGGTCTATTGTATGCATTGTTACAATTCTGGGTGCACAGAACATGTTTATATTTGTATTTTATTGTTATGTTAATTTAATTAATTTTAATTCTGTAGTGTAATTTTTGACATATTTTCAATTTTCTAGGGGCTTTTGATTTTTCTAACTAAAGTGTATTATTTTATCTCTGTCAGTATATATATATATATATATATATATATATATATATATATTTAATTTATTTATATACATATAAACCCTTCTAATCACAATGAAGAGGTCCACAGTAAAACAACAAATGGGGCCCTCTATAATGTTAAGATCAGTATTGATCATTGTCTTGTAGGTAAGACATCCACCAATCTTGGCTACAAGGGCTGATCTTCTAAAATTACAGCAGTTATGTCCATACAGTAACCAAGACAAAATGTACATCCAAATACATCAACTAATATATATTCTCTGACATAATTTCACTTTATTTTTACTAACATAAGTTAAGATGAAATATGATGAAGTATTTCTCCAATGGTACCTGATAGACTAGTTAAGATGTTTCCTCCATTATCTCCATTTTGTTTTCACAACTGTGGTAATATGAGAATCCATGTTTATATCTGGTGGACTTGTCTAAAGATGAGATGGTTTTGGTGAAGGATCTGTGACACACTTTACTCTATCACTGTCATAAATCTCTGCTTATCACCTTCACATACCATACTTAATGAAACAATCCATGGGAGCTCTAAACAAGCCCATCGGATTGTTTAAAGGGGTATTCCCATAACTCTTGTTCTTCAGCCTGCAGGGCTCTGTGCTCTCTTCACTTCCTGGATTTCTTGGTACATTGTTGGGCGGGGTTTCACTTGTTCTGCTATCTGCTATGTTTGCAGTCAGTAATGAGGGATTGATTGTAAATGCATTACCACAGTATAAAGCTAATGTGGAAACTGATGTAGCAGAGCTGGATTTGAGTCAGCTTGCATTACATACAGAGGTAACGGTCTCCTTATCTCAGCCCTTATCAGCCAAATTCAATGAAACCGGCTGCTAAGTGGAAAAGTTGAAGATAGACAGCACAGTAATCCCGTAGCTCTCACCTCCCCTCTCCCCTATCTGAGGAGCTTCATTACTTGTCAGCCCCTCCTCCCCCCACCGAGAGCAGGCAGCTACGTCACTTGGGAAATGAGCAGCTAAGCTCAGTCGCCATAGAAATGCAGTGTCAACAATGAAGTGAATAAATTAAGATAGCGGCCAAACAAAGCAGTTTTGATAAAGCAATGTATTTAGGAAAAGTCTTAAATCCACATAAACTAGCAGTATAGATAGGATGCTTTTCATGGGACAACCCCTTTAATTTCTGTTCCTGACTGCAAAAATTGGAAAAAGGCAATTGTCTCCCTGGATCTAGTCAAATCCAAACTGAACTGGATTATGATTACATTGTTTTCATTGCTTCCTGCAAGATAGAGAAGAAAAGTTCCATCAGACATAGCAGCCTTGAATTGACTATGTCTCGAAAATGTCATGATCTCCTCAGCGAGTTATAGTGCCCTACTCTACTCCGCTCTACTCTACTCTACCCTGTTCTCCTATATTTTACCCTATTCTATTTTACCTTTCTTTACATTATAATCCTTAATGCTCCCAGCTTCTCCATTTCTTTTGACCCCACTCTACAATATCCAATGCCCCCACTGTTGTATTTTGAACTATATTATTTCATTTTTTGACCCATATACCCTTTACCCATTTTATGTAATGTGAATGTTGATTATAAAACATTGATTCCTTTGATTAAGGAAGTAGTGAACCTATTACTAGCCTTTGTTACCTTATATTGAAAAACAGTAATACAAATATATTGATACCAAATATAGGATTCTTCTTTAGATATACCGTATATAATATTGTCAGATATTTTAATGAATATAGGATTAAATATGCTCTAGATTTTAGGGCGGCCTCTTACAACTACTTGAATTGGGTTAATAACATGTATTTGAATAACACTTATTAAGTGCATGTCTTTTGTTTTTTAGGTTCTGTAATTAAAGCAAACCTGTCATTTTATTTGGATGAGGATAAACTGTTATGTATACGTATCCATGTGGAGTTGCATTATTTTTTATCATTATGTTACTTATTATCTACAGTTTTCAACAGTTTTTCCCTCTACGTTCTACATCTGGAGAATTCAATCTGATCTGGTGGGTGAAGGCTAGTTGTCATCTAGTGCACACAGTAAGTAGGGGAGAATCCCCTCTATAACAATCTCTCTCAGAACCAGCTCCAGGGTCATGCAGGACATATATAGAGGTTACTGACCCGTACTTTGGTTGTGATAAAAAGTTCCTATTTAGCTTCTTACTCATCTTATTTCCTGCACTCTCTGTTTAATCCTCCCCTCCTCTTTCAAACTCTTTCATGTGATCTGCAGTCTGTCTGCAGAAGGATACAGCAGTGATTTTGTAGTGGTAGGCTGTTTAGCAGAAGGAGGGGGATCGGTTGAACAGCTTGATAGGAGCAGGAAGAGGCATTTCTCTCTAAAAATATTTACAAAGTTTCTTACAATTGCATGTACTATTCATTTATGCAAAGTTATGCAAATTTCAGTGCCTATCCAATCTCTGAATAAATCCACGAGGATGAGATTGTAGTCTCATTTAGTGAGGGCTTAGACAAATTACATTGATTGTTTTTCAGCAGTAAATAAGAGGCCTTTAAGATATTGGGACCTTCTAAATTAGATGTTTTAAGGCAGTTGGATAAAGACTTAACCCTTAAAGGTTTTGCCAGGATTACAAAAAATTATCGAATTTCCGAAGAAAGCGCCACACTTGTCTACAAGTTGTTTGTGAAAATTTGCCCAATTTAATCCAAAGGAGCTGACGTGCAATACGGAATACAATCCAAAGATAGATGTGGCACTGTATCTGGAAGAAAACAGTCACATTTGTCAGGACAACCTGTTTACTGAATATCCATGAGATACTACTTTGATTAAGGAAAATGCAATGAAATTCAGAACGATCGCAATGTGTTATCTGAAGAAAATTATCCTTCAGATGAAGCAAAACAAATTTACCACATCACAATAAGAACTCTCGTCTAAATACACAAGTCTTTTGCTACTTTTTAGTAATAATGGAAGCCAAGTGATAACAACTGTTGTCAAGATGGAAATCTCAACTTCCATACACACTAGTCTAGGGGGCTCTCAAACACATCTGGGTGCCATTTATGGAAACAAAATCGGAATCAGACAGGTTGTATTTTTCTTCCTTTTCGTTCTTGTTATCTCTAGAGATGACTATTGAAGTGTTAATTGGCAATTATCTTATGTATGTGACGAGTTTCAATCTTTGCGCCCTGCTGAATCCAATAAAGTTTGAACAAAAGCTTATGAAAAAGCTGAAAAATGCAAACTACAGTAGATTGTAATGACGCTGTACATTATCAATTACTGTATGCTGACAGGACAGTTCAGTTGTTTAGTTGTGAAAAAGTTTATTTCTGCTGTTTATACGGTGCCAACATATTTTACAACACAGTACAGAGACTGATTTGTCTCCATTTATATCAGTCCCTGGATCCAGTGGAGGTCATAATCTATTTTCCCTGTCTATGGGTGGTGTTACACCTAAAGATATTTCTGAACGTGCGCTGATCGGCTCCAAACACGTTGGTCAGCGCTCATTCTTCACAGGCTGTTGGAGAGCTCATTCAGGAGGATCAATGCTTATTAGGAGTAACTGAGTCCATTGGGCGGTCCTAACAGTGATGACAGCTATCTCTTTATGCACAGTCATAGAGGCCGTCAGTCACTGTTAGGACCGCCCACTGGACTCAATTACTTCTTCTACGCCTAAAGAAAAACGGAGAAGTAAATGGATAAATGACAAGTTATGCCGAATATTTTCCCACAAAACTATATATCAGTCTGCTCAGATTGTGTAATATATAGAATTTAAGGAGGATAAAATGGTTTATTGGTAAGGTCATGTTCGGCTTCTTAAGTCCTATTATGGATGAGAACAATGGACTGAAAACCATCATTGGTTAAGGCCCCACGTAGCGAAATGCAGCAAAAAAAAAAAAAAAACGCTGTGGACTTTCTGCCTTTATTATACCCATACAGAAAACGCCTATTTAGTTGTTTAATACACCAGTCTAAAATCAAAGACTGTTGGAGTGAATTGTGCCAAATTTATGAAAGGACTCATGCTAAATAAATGAATTTGGTATAAGTTGGACTGTCTCAGAGTCAGTAAATGAAATGTCTGTTAGCTATGAGTTTAGATTTATGCTAAGCTTTGAACGATATTATGGCTTTTGCATCAATAAGGGTACATGAACATCAACGTTTTAAAAAACAACTGTAAACGGTCAATTTTTTAAGTTCATTTTTTAAGGCACATTTCATAAAACACACATGGGATGAATACAATACCAACATAAAGTTTATTATACAAAGAGACACAAAAAAATGATTAAAAACACTTAAAACACACATTGTTGTACCAAAGACCCCCTACAATAATGAGGATCTATATACTGCCGTGGTATATAATATACCATAAAGACCAGGATAACCACAAGAAGTAAAAAAAAAAAAAAAAAAATTATAAACAATCATAAAAGATCCCCTCGAGTCAAATATAAATAATCTAATAGGGAAAAATCTATGTACATAGGGGTAGATATTTTTCCCATCCGTATTTGATACATATTTTCTTATCCTTTTCCCAGCTGTCAGACTGTTTTTCTTGTCTGTTATTCATCCGTTTGTCATCCATTTTCAACTGTCCATTATAAAATAAAACCACAAGTGTAAATATACCCATAGACTTTCACCATTTTATAAACAGCTGTAAATGTGTACATGGTTTTTGTCTATTGTTACCAAAATGTCAACAGATTCAGGTGTCTGTGGAATGTGTATAAATGGATGTCCTCTGGATGCAAAATGAACGATGCTTCCGCTAGGCTTTTTTTAGGTTGATTTCTTGCCTAAATCTGGTGACTGTTATATGTGGTCCTTCATTTCTATACTTTAAAGCTAAGGCCTCATGTAGAGAGCCACAGCCAAAAAACACTGTGGAAAAGACTGCGGTGGAAACATATTGCATTTTTTTCCGCAGCAGACTTTCTGCCCCTTCCTATGTGGAAACCTCCAGCATTTCTGCAGGTATAACTGACGGTGCGATTTTTAAAAAATGCAATAGTTTTTGATAACATAGCTTTACCGCTGCAGGTTTTTTTCAGCAATGTGTAGATGGGATTAGCCAGGGTATCTCGGCCTAAGAATGGAAAGTGCGCTAGAAGTATTAAGGGGCATGTGCCTCGACTGGCACAGATTACTCCAATGATCTTTTATCTGACGCTAGGTTCACACTATTCCGGTCTCCGTTCTGTGGTTTCTGTCTTCTGCAAGCAAGAGACAGAAACCTGATAGAGCGGGTCCGGCCGTGAGCGGCGATGAGCGTTTTATGCTCTCCGCCGTGAAACCCTTTTTTTTTTAAATCGGACACAGAGTACTGCATGTCCGACTCTGTGTCCGGTTTAAAAAAAATGGTTTGGTGGCGGAGAGCATAAAATGCTCACCGCCGCTCACGGCCGGACATCTTTCAAACCCATTCAAATGAATGGGTTTGAAAGAGTCCTGCAGGTTTCCGTCTCCTGCCTCTGTTTTGAGCAGGAAACGGAAACCTGCAAAACGGAGACCGGGCGCAGATGTGAACGAGACCTTAGTCTTATCTTGATGTATAGCATTAGTTTTGTGCCACAATTCTGGCGTGTTTCTATTTTACAACTTCTATAGGCTAACACTCCACATTGTTTTTTTAGTTGCAGATTTTGATACCTTAATTTTGAACCAAACCCAAGAGTGGATACAGTAGGAATGGTAATTTTAAAGGAAGTTCTTCTACTTCTACATTCTGCGCAATCCACTCCTGGCTTTAGCTCAAAAACTCACAGCAAAATCTGCAACTAAAAAAGCAGCTTTTTGTGGGGCCTTAGGCTATAGATTCACACAAAAGAGGTTCAAAAAGTCCATTTTCCACTGCTATCTTGCACCTGAGGGCGCCTGTTTTCACAGATCCCCATACAGTTCAATGACCTATATTTTGACAGCCTGTGATAATGGTGCATCTTTGGCTCTTAGGACTTTTTTGCCATTTTTATCTGATTTATACCACATTCAAGAACCATAAGGAAATTACAATTGTTTAAGCTTGACTGTAGAGGCAGTAAAGTCAATCCACATTAATATACATAATTCATCTAAAAGAACTAAAGTTATTTCATTCATAATAATGACCATAATGCAAATTTCTATTTCCAAATTGCAGATCTCAGAGAGAATTGTGATTATGTCAAATAATGAGTATAAATGCATTATATAAATGTTCCTTTATACAGTGTATGAAACCTTAATTGACAGGAAGATTATGCTGAAAGAAGAAATTTGTTCCAGTCACCAAGCGCTATATAGTTGATTAGTCGTATGAAGTGTCGTCTGAAGCATGTCATGACCTATGGCATGTCTGGAGCTCTGCTCCATTATTCACTATGCTAGACACGCTCAAACTTCCTCCTCAAATATTCATGGTTCCAGACAGCAAGATCTCCATACTCATCTGTATACATTTAATATTTATAGCAAGGTGACAATATTTTAAGCTGTTTGCTATTGTTTTTATCCTTCTAGTCTAGTCTGATGTCTTTACTCAGCAAACACAGTACTCCATTATTCATGGGTGCACTGGGGTGGTCCTCGCCTCAAAACATACATTTGAAGTCACTGTTTATTCTAGGTGAATTTTATGTTTGCTATTCTGGAATGCTGTCTACATTTTATACAGGAGTTTGTGAAAAATAATTTAGGAAATATAATGAAAATATCAAAATGTTCCTATAATTCTGTATCAGATTTTTACTTCCTCATTAATTCTGAACCTATTTATTACACTTTACCATAGGAGTGCAGTAGCCACCTCACAGCTATTTCAGTCTAGAAAGATTTACAAAGGCACTTCTAATGCTCTAAAGAACTATTAAAGGGGTTATCCAAGATTAGAAAAGATGGCCACTTTCTTCTTTTCAGGAAGTGACATCACATCCGTTGGTCACGTGGCCTTTCCGCTGCTTTCTCATTCACATGGCACTTGCTAAGAAGAAGAAAGGAACCATGTTCTCTAATCCTAAATAACATCTTTAAATAAGTCTACCATCAAGTGTGCAGTGGATGTCATCCAAGACATTACAGAACTGCTCACATCACCAAAGCATCTTAAAACCTGTTTTGCCTCAGCTTGGTCAATGATGGTGACAAGTGTCAGACTGGAATGCCCAGGGCCCACCAGTGTAATTGATTGTAGGGGCCCAACCTACTGCTACTGGTGTACAAGCCATAAAAAGTCATATCTTTCTTAACCCCTCAGATTTATCATCATTTATGCCCCTTATAAAAGCAATGGGAGGCCATCCGGTACCTTGGTGGGCCAGTCCAAGCCTGACAGAAGAAGAATGAGACTAAGCAAATGGCAAAAACAATAACTAAAATAAGGTGGTAAAGCAGAAACCACCAAAACACCAAAAGCATTTCAAGGACATTGTCTTGTCATTTACCATAATCTGTAGGTAAATCATAATATGTGAATACGGTCAAGGATCTAAAATACAAAAAGCTGAATAGCTTAAGAGTATAAAAAAATCTTTGCTTTGATCGGAAATGTGTATTTTCAGAAATTAAAAAAAAAAGTGCTAAAGATGGAATTACCAGTATAAGACCCCATGAATTTGCATCTGATGTGGGGCCATGTTTGCAGTGGAATGCAATTGGTTGACACTCGGTGCGATATCCAAGTGCATTCTGTTATGCATTCACGTCTACAGGGGCTTTGGGTTCATTCTGTTCCGATCCTGCTTCATGTCATGGGGTCTTAAGGTCAGTTAATTTTCCACATGGGTGATAGAGGATGTGGATATCTTTGTTCCTTTAATCTGTTCTGGACAGCCTGTTGACTTTATACATCAGGAAGGTTCACTCATTCTGTTCCGATTGTGCTCTGTGTCATGGGATCTTAAGGTCAGTTAATTCAGTGTAATAAGCTTTACCAATATGTCTTGGGTGCCAGAGATATTGGTGCCATTAGATTCCACTGTCAGAAGGGAGGGCCTTACAGCTCTATGCCATCGCTGGTCTGTGAAGAATGCCCAGCCCCCCCCCATCCCACAGAACTCTTACATACCCTTGTACTGTCAGGGCAATGAGGCTAGGCTATAAGGCCCACCCTTCTGACAGTGCAGGGATATCAGAGCTAAAACTAACAGCGCCAATATCTCTGCCATGTGGGCACATACTGCTAAAAATGACAGTGCTCTGAATTCGGCACGCACAATGTCTTTCTAAGTGGTATATAATAGGTCCTCCATGAAAGGTACTCTTTATAGGGGTTCTCTTTGATTTTAGTATTGGTAACCTATCCATAAATTGTGGAGGTATGATAACTAGAGATGAGCGAGTAGTGAAATATTCGACTATTTGGCCGAATATCGAATCCCATTATAGTCTATGGGGAAAAAATGCTCGTTTCAGGGGAAACCCAAATTCGACTAAGGAGAGTCACCAAGTACGCAATGACACCCCAAGAAATGATGCCAACACCTCTGGAATGCAACTGGGACAGCAAAGGAAGCATGCCTGGGTGCATCTAACATGCCCAAGTCCCAGTATTATCCCACTATCACAGCCTATCAACTAGACACTTTCCACACTCAATAGAACCTCTATGGAAAGTTGAAAAATACTTGGAAATCTTCTTTCCTCTACAATAATATGGACAGAAACACAATTTTAAACCTAAATGAACATTAACATGCGCTCATCACAATTCCTGACCTGACAGCTGCATTAAGCAGGGTGCAGGCTACAACACTGATGAGGCCTGAGCACCAGGAACAGGTGTTACAATGGCTAGCGGATAATGCTTCCAGCGGCTTTTCCACCAGCCAGTCAGCCACTACCTCCAGTCGTGTTCATACTCAAGAGTCTGCCCCTCCTTCCTCCCAACATGCGCAATCTTCCCAGCAGAGTCATCCCACCCTTGCCCCCTCCCAGGTGCTACCAGAATAATTTCTGTGTCCTGATGCCCAGGAAATCCAGCTGGGGGCCCAGGCCGCGGTCAAGCTACTGCGGATGCAATGCCTACTGGTGAGGGGCAGCCAGCACTGTGATCATCCACAATCCCTGGCTTGGTGGCAACGTTAAGCAGGGTGCAGGGTACAATGCAGACCAGGCCCAAGCACCAGGAACAGGTGTTACAAGGGCTAGCTGATAATGCTTCCAGCAGCTTTTCCACCAGCCAGTCAGCCACTACCTCCAGTCGTGTTCATAACCAAGTGTCTGCCCCTCCTTCCTCCCAACATGCCCAATATTCCCAGCAGAATCATCCCACCCTTGCCCCCTTCCAGGAGCTGTTTTTTGGTCCTTTTCCACTCTTCGACTCTGTTCAACCACTTCACAGATCCAAGGAGCTAACAGACGAATTTCTCTGTCCTGATGCCCAAACACTGGAGTATCTGCCATCTTCTGACGATTTTGTGGTTGAGGACCCGCAACAAGCGTTTCTCGGCCTTAGTGATGATGACGAGACACAGATGCCATCAGGGCAGGATTAGGTGGTGGACGACGAGGCCACCGACCTGACCTGAACAGGGGTGATGTCTAGTGGGGATAGCAGTGTAGATGTGGAGGCAAGCGGAGCACCAACAAAGGTGGATAGAGGCAGAGGCATGTCCAGAGGCGCAGGACAGCTGCTTCACAGAAGCCAGACCTGAGCCAGCAAGGCCCAAGATTTTCCCTGTACTAGCCACTCGCCCAAAAATCACCCATCAAGGCCACGTCCCTCGATGGTGTGTACATTTTTCAATGTATGCGCGGAGGACAAACTGACTGCAATTTGCACACTGTGCAACTCAAAACTGAATAGGGGCTCTGAGAAAAGCAACCTGATTACCTCAGCCATGCGCCGTCATTTGTAAGGCAAGCACTGGGCTCAGTGGGAGACAGCAAACGCAAGACAATCGGCACCCGGCGTTGCCGACATTGCCTCTTACAGTGTTTCCAGTGCTGGTGCTGCAGTCCAGACCACCAGCCTGGAGACCTCCACATCTGCCTCTGACACTTTGGGGAGTTCACCCTCATCTTCCCCTTTTCCTGCCTCTGCTTGTTTTGCCTGCACCATCATGCGCCTCTTCCCAGCAACTCCCCATCTCCCAGGTGTTTCATTGCAGGCAGAAGTACAGCGCAACCCACCCACATGCCCAAGCCTTAAACAGCCTCCTCTCAAAACTGCTGGCCCTGGAGATGTTGGCGTTTATGTTAGTGGAGACTCAGGCCTTTCGTGACCTGATGGCAGCTGCGGCACCTCGCTATGCTGCCCCTAGCCGTCACTACTTCTCTTGGTGTACCGTCACCCGCCTTGCGCCAGCATGTGTCCCATAACATCAGTCGGGCCCTGAGTTCTGCGCTTTGCTCTAAGGTCCAATTGACCACTGACGCATGGACAAGCGCATGCGGTCAGGGACGCTGCTTCTCTATAATGACAGGCTGGGTGAATGTAGTGGAGGCTGGGCAGACTGGGGTGGCCTATCTCCTCTCCCAGCCCAAAATTCATGCCAGGGGTTCTCAGAAAGCCTACTCCTCCGTTGCAACATCGACCCCATCTGCGAGCTGTAAAAGCTGCAGCACTGGCGTGTGGAGACGTCAGCAGGTCGTGCTGAAGCTCAGCTTGGCTGACAGAAAACACACTGCTCCTGAGGTGAGGGATGCCATTCTAGATGAAACGGCAAAGTCTTTCTTGCCGATGCACCTGGGTCCAGGCATGGTCGTGTGTGATAATGGCCGGAACCTGGTAGCGGCTCTGGACCTTGCCAGGCTCAAACACAGTCCATACATGGCCTACGTTTTCAACTTGTTGGTGCAAAGGTTTTTAAAAACCTACCCAATTGTGCCTGATATACTGGTGAAAGTGCGGCCATTTTCGTAAGTTTAAAGTAGCAGCTGCTAGCCAGAAAACATTCAGCACACACTCCTGTCATCTTCTCACCGTTGGATGATGGAGGAAGAAGTGGCATTTGATGTCACTGTCCCACACGAGGCTAGCGAGGAAGTTCAGTGCATCCCATTGCTTCAGCACGGATGGTGTGAAGGGGAGTTGAAAGTGGAGGAAATTGAGAGTGACCCTTCTGGTGGGGGCAGCAAAGTCATGCCAAGTAACACTCTGGCACATATGACTGACTTCATGTTGGGCTGCTTTTACAGAGACAAAGGCATTGTTCACATCATGGAGAGCAACCAATACTCGATTTTTGCAATCCTAGTGTGGCCTAGTGTCACCAGGAGGGAAAAGTATAGGCGCATGTTGTGTGAGTACCTGGCCAACCACAGCCCTGTCCTCTCTGATCCCTCTGCGCCTTACACGTATTGGGTGTAGAAGTTGGACCTGTGGCCCTTGGGGTGAGAGGAGGCTTCCCCCAGATGAGGTTTAGTTGAGTTTGGTGAGAGAGTGCAAGTATGCCCCCCAGTTAGCCTTTTTGGTGGCATAGAGTGTACACAATGAACCACAACTGTCACTTGCTGAGCCACTCTTCTACTTGTAACATCATGATAGAACCTGCGTGTCTGTGCTTTCTTTTGAGTTGTAGATAGATTGAGGCACCTGCATTTTAAGTTTATGCCTCATTCTGTTGCTTCAGCCCACAAGCAGAGATCTTTTTTGTGTGCCCCTTTGTGCCAATTCAACCCTGCCACCCCCAGTAGTAATTATTTCACCCCTATCTTTGTATTGTGACTTGCCCCAGCAGTATTTACAGTGTCCCATTCTGTTGCTTCAGCCCAGGTATATACTGTATACCAGTGGTACAGAATTTCAGCTCTAAAAATTGGTTTTGAGAAGTTTCTGCAAGATGAGCCTATAAACTGATGGTGTTTATTGACTCATCAAGCAGTGTTGCTGTTTTCAGAATATTTCCTGCCTAGCAGAAGCTAAAATCTCTCTCTGACCCTCAGCACGATGTCTCTCCCTATCTATCCAAGCTGCAAAAGACACGAACATGGCTGCCACTATTCTTATAGATCCAAGGTCACCTGATTTTGCCAGCCAAGGACTTTTTCCTATTTTTTTTTCAATGCCTACATTGTCGTAGTTCCTGTCCCGCCTCCCCTGCACAGTTATTGGTGCAAAAAAAGGGAAGGTGTTAGGGGATACAAATTTTTACTGCGTTTACCGCGTAGTATTCGTTCAAAAGCGAATATGTCGAATAGAATGATATTCGATCGAATACCTATTCGATCGAACGGTATTCGCTCATCTCTAATGTTAACCAACATCTCTAGTGATCAGATGTTTTAGAACCAAGTTATTGCATCTGAGCTTCATTGTAATAAACTCGGAAAATTACTTACAGACTACCCAGCTTAATACTGTATGGACACATAGACTAAAGGAAGTGATATCTACACAAACAGAGAGACCAACTAATATCCTTCTCTCCCTAGGTCCCAACTTCTCAACATTACTGGACATAGACACAGTCAACAATCTTCTTGTAGCATTTTGCTGATTCTTGAGTCCTAGTGCTGTATGGGCAAATATATCTCCAGATAAGAAACTTAAAAGGGCTCTAGTTCATGGTAAGAGCTACTTAGAAGGCCCACAAAACAAAAACAGTCCAATATACGAAATAGGCATCAGACTACAAATAGAATTTTATAAGTCCATTTTAGCTTGTAAATGTGTGGGCCTCTGGAAGGGGCTTTAGGCCGGGGGCCCCATGAGACGTAAATGCCGCGATTTGCCTGCGGCGGAAAAGCTGAGGGAAAAATCGCGGCATTTTACAGTGCAAGCAAAGGGGATGGGATTCATGGGAATCCCATGCCCACTTTGCGGAAAAAAACGCAGTGCAGACATGCTGCGATTTGCAAAGCTGTTGCGGCTTTGCAAATCGCAGCATGTCAATTATATCTACGGAAACACCGGCGGCTTTCCCGTAGATCTAATGTTAAGAGAAAGTCAGCAGAGGAAAACTCTGTGAACTTTCTCTTCAAAGCACTGCGGAAAGAACCGCAATGCATTCACATAGCGGTTCTTCCTGCAGCGCTTTAGTGCTGCGAATACGGCCCGTGGGGCCTTAGCCTTAGGCAACCTTGTTAAACACTGGGCCCTCAGAATAATTCCTTCTGGTGAGCCTTAAAAAACCCAGTCAGCCACTGAATGGAATCGTGTCCAATACCCAGAATAAAGGACAGTGATGTTCTGCTATGCAATAAAAACCAGAATGTCACCAATAAAACTCAGTTATACAGACAGCTGATCTCTATCATTATATTCTAAATGCGCTACCATAACTCATGAAAAATCAACCATATCACAACATGTGGTCGCGGCCTGCACCTGGTCAGGTACTCAATTTACTGTGTGGATCTTCTCCCGGGTCAGATGGGAAATCACAAATAAGTGACCATCTGTTCATCTTTCTATCACTGAACACAGGCTGTAGGTGTGTATTCCAGACAAAGCTAAAGCACAAAAATGTACAAATCCCTTTATATTACGTCTTATTGTCCAGGAGCTCTGCATATATCTTCCATTATACATGCTATTAATTATATTACAATCACACTTATTATTTATAAAGAATTCTAATGATCATTAAGTGACCAATACACGACAATTGGAATTGTTGTAAATCTGAACTAATAGTCCTTGTGGGAATAGGAAATGTACGTTTGCTCTTTGCAATTGGCATGCAAGGTAAAAATTCAACAGCTTGAACCTCATTCATACTTTAGTTTAACAAACGTAAATGATTCAAGGTCATAAATATGCAAACCATAAAACTATTCAGTGGATAGATGAAGCTAATTTGCAAAATGAAATACCCTCCTCTCTGTCACGCCGCCAATTGCTGTAATTCTATTGGCTGTAATAAACTGCTATGACATCACAGCATTTCTGCTGCCAATAGAATAGCAATAAACTCACAAAGTAGCATTTGCATATGTTTATAATGGAAAGATTTATATTTGGTCGGCCTGTAGTCAAAGCCTGTCGTTTGAGATATTGTTAAAGCCTTTGTTTAAGAAGGTATTATTATTTTTACAAGATGTTAATTTCTATTGAACATAAGGACAAATGTGATAAATGCTATCAAGATACCAGTCACTGTGCAAACAATCTACTTAATCGCCATTCTGCATAATTTAATAGGTAATAAATCTTGTATATAAGTCATGTCCGTTGTGCATTAAACGTAATTCACATTTGACCAACAAAGATGATTCAATGTCACCACTGTAGAAAAGGTACACATCAGATTAATAAAGGACTATGTCCAAAGTACTGAATTCTTGTCCTGTGTACCTAAATGCCAAAATGTGCACAGAAAATAAAGCTGTAGAAAATAATTTTCATAGTCTACACATCTAAAAATTATTTAAACAGAACAAGATATATATGTTTTTTAACCGGGATTTTTGTTGGAGTTGATACATTGGGGCTGGTACCCTGTTCTGGCTTGTATATATCTCACATAACAGTAAACCCGTCTTCTGTTATATGATGTCCATATTGGATATCATATAAGCATATACATTTTATTGTGTGGTATAGAAAGATTTAAAATCAAATACTTAAAGAAGACCTTCCATGTCCTCGAAGGGCAGTATATACTGTGCACTGTCAAGTTTGCAAAATGTGCTCAGGTTTTGGAGATATTAGTGCCACTAGTTTTGGCACTGATACCTTTGCACTGTCAGAAGGCCAGACCTTACACTTTAGTGTCATTGCTGAGCTGTGCCCTGTCCCCTGACTTCCATGACCTTGTTCTGTTGGGGGTGGGGGGCATTCTTCACAGCACAGTGATGACACCAGTCTGTAAGGCACACCCTTTTGACAGTAGAGGGATATCAGTGCCAAAATTACTGGCATTGATATCTCCATCACTGGAGCAAATATCTGCAAAGTTGAAAGTACGCTGAATTCAGCACACTGTCCACTTTCTAGCCATATATAATAACTACAATTATATACACAAATTATGATTCGCTTTAGTATCCTGGCAATCAGGGAAGTAGCTATAGGGGGTGTAGAGGTAACAGCCACTACCAAGCCCTGGAGCCTCAGGAAGTCAAAATGTGTCGCTACCATATTAGAAGACACCAACATTATAGATAGCACACAGTAAGTGGAAGCCCTGTTACATATTTTACATTGCGGCACAGGAGTTTCAAGTTACACTTCCACTGTCAATGATTATATACTAACAGAACCTCACTTTTAGTGGGTTTTCTACTTCTGTATGTTATAATGTTTTTATATAAGAAATGTTGACAGGAGATATTAAAATAAATTCCTTCTGAACCAGGTGCCTGCTAATTTAGTTGTACTCTAGTTTGGCTCTTAACCCTAATCATGTACACTAAACAGATTTTTTCTGACCCTTGTCTTTTTTCTGGTTATCTGTTTGTCTCCTGGTTCTGCCTCTGACATGACCTCTCAGAACAGAACCTTGGCTCTATACTGGATAGTTATTTTCTCCTGATTCTGCCTCTTATGTGCCCTACTCGTACTCATCATTGGCATGGACATTTATTATGATCTGATTCTGATCTGTCCTGTAAATTAATTGTGGGTTCTGGTTTGGATTTCAGTTAGTGTAGCATTTATTTTTCATTCGGTTTCTATGAGAGGAGCCCAGCTGTGTTTAACCCCTTAGATGCTGCAGTCAATAGCAACTGCAGCATCAAAGGGGTTTTGGAGGGAAATGGTTCCTTCCTAGAGGCATCAGAACTCAACAAAATTGTAAGAGTCTTATGTGTTTACATGGCAGCCAGGGCCTAATGAAGGCCCACAGCGGAGCGTATGTATAATCCTGTTATTCTGTGCCAAAGTCTAACAAACTGCCTGCCAAAAAATGACATTCAGTATAATGCACTGAACTACATAGGTAGTGATCAGAAGATTGCTAGTTAAAGTCCCCAAGGGAGACAAAAAATATGTAAATTAAATAAATTAATATTTTAAAAAACTGTTAAAGACATAATGCCACATTAATACCCTCATCCCAAAAATGTCATAGATAATAAAAAATAAATGCATAACACCACATATGGGATATTGTTACATTTGTAAGGACCCAAGCAATAAGACTGCAATGCTATTTAACCTGCACGCTTAAAGGCATAAAAAAATCTACAAAAGCATAACATTCCCCAAAATGGCATCAATAAAAAACATCAGGTCTTCCAGCAGTAAATGAGCCCTCGCCCAATTCCATTATGTGTCTTGGAACTGGCGATGGTAAAAACAAAATTGTTATTACATAAAGGGTCTGTACTTTGTAAAAGTAGTAAAACTTAGAAAAACTACACAAATATGATTTTCAATTTAATTGTATCACTTTTTTTTTCTATTCCTTCCCAGAAAGAGCTAATAAAAGTTAATCAATGGTGTATATCTCCCAAAAATTCTGCCAATAAACACTACCAATTATTCAGCAAAAGACATGCCCTCATACAGTTACATTGATTGAAAAATAAATAAAAGTTATAGGGCTTTGCATGTATTGACAAAAAAATGCAAAAAATAGATTAGTCATCTAGGCCTAAAACAGACTGGTCACTAAAAGGTTAACGTGGTTGTCTAATGAAGACAAACTCTGAGCATTTGTTGTATTGGGGCCTATGGGTGCTTGGCTACATATCTGCCAAAGTGAATGATCTGTGGTTTACGAAATTACTCCAATTGATTGGAAAGAACATCACAACAGTTACATTTCAGCATACATAGATTTACAGAGAACAAACACATATTTAGTGAAATAAATGATTTTTTTAAAAATGTGATGGAAAAGAAAAACCTTAAGGGCTCTTATTTAGCGGTTAGTGGCAATGCACTTTAGAGTGTATGCTTTTTCCTAATATGAAGATTTAATCAGCATGAAAAGCTGGATGACCTTTTAAGTATGTTAAATTACTTCTTGAAAATCTAGAATAAGAACTTGTACTGCTCCTGAGTTCCTTTCCTTCACACACGGGCGGGGGGAGGGGGGGGGGTGACTTTACCAAAATGTCTTCAATTTCATGTATGTAGATTTTTTACAAGCTTTTTAGTGCGGTTTTGTTATTCACATGTTTTTGACATGCATATTTTCCCAGGCATTTCTTGTCTGTAGAGGAGTCTATGAAAAACTACCTAATAGAAATGGTACACCCAAGCTTCATTTTGAAAAAACCTGCCAGAAAAACACAGAAATGCAACAAAAAGGCCATAAAAACAAAGAAACACAGACTGTTGTGTATTTCATAATCGTCAGGAAAATAAGAATTAAGAATTCTGCAGACTTCAGAGCTGAAATCTATTAGCGTTTTTGGCTTTTGGATTCTAGGATTGTTGAATTGTAGGAGTTGGCCTCTACTGTAATCGCTACAATAGGTTTTTACTTATATCTCAGGTTCTTGAATTTACAGAATCATTTACATACACAGTCGAGCAGTAACAGGGAGAAGAATGGAATGATGGAATGTGCGTGCCGGCATTGCTAACGTCTAATAAGTAATGAATTCCTACTGATGTGCAGATTCCTACAAAGCACAAGTAATGTCATTTATCTATTATGCACAGCAGCTTGCTTTGTTTCCAAAGCAGAATTGAAGTAAAAAGTGTATATTTTCATGTGTTGAATGGCACCTGTAGTGCTCAGTTTTCTACGACCTATTGCCACTTCTCATGGAGGTCTTTCTTTGCATAATAATTACAGGCAATACACATTTTATAGTGTTTCACCTGCTATTATTGTGCAAATATTACAGCATTAAAACGTGCCACAAATCACAGTAAAATCTGTACAGTTTGGTCTGGACATGGAGCATACTATCTGTACCATTCAGCACATGTCGGCTAGGTTCACATCTGCGTTGGAGTCTCCGTACTGGGCCACAGATTCCGCCTAAAATCAGTGGAGAAAAAAGTACTACAAGGAGGACTTTTCTTTCCACTTGTTTCAGTATAAAACCAGCAGAAACCCAACAGCAACAGGTGGACCCCATTATAGTCTATGAGGTTTGTAGTTGTCCTCGAATATACACTTTTTAAAGCGGACCTTTCACCTCCTGGGGCACATGTGGTTTAATACACCACTAGAAAGCCGACAGTGCGCTGAATTCAGCGCACTATTGGTTCTCCCATTCTGTGGCCCCGGTGAAGAGCTATCAGTGCCGGTACCATAGCTCTTCACCGTCAGAAGGGAGTTTCTGACAGTCAGTCAGGAACGCCCTTGCTCACAGTAGCGTCTATTGCGCTGTTCTGTGAGAGCGGTGAGGAACTGGCGTTCCTCATCGCTTAGCATCATGGCTGAGTAGTAAGCAACACCCCCTCTCACAGTACAGTGCAATAGACACTGCTGTGAGGAAGGGTGTTCCTGGCTGACTGTCACACCGATAGCTCTTCACCAGAGGCACGGAACGTGAAAACCAATAGTGCGCTGAATTCAGCGCACTGTCAGCTTTCTAGCGGTGTATTAAACCGCATGTGCCCCAGATGGTGAAAGGTCCTCTTTAAGCGGACAAGTACATGTGGACCTGAACAACAGAGAGCCAAACACAAGTGTGGACCTGGTGGTACCCTACCCTACGGTACACTGTCTTACTGTAGGTATGGCCGATTAGAACTTTTACCATGACTTTAGATAAGGATAACTCAGACACATTTATAGGTGATTTTGTTATTTTAAGGGAGATTGCTGTTAATGCAATGCAAATCTCAGAAACTGTTTCTCACAAGACGTACTCGACTGTTAATGCGTATAGTAATGCTTCTTTCAAGAACCTTTTAACAGTTTTTGTAGGTACAAAATAGCTTTCAGTATTCACCATACATATTTAATATATTTTCACACTTGTAATTGACTACACCAAGGCATAAGACAAAGTGCTCTACTTCCCCGATGATTTATGGTCTACCTAAGATGTCCTGAATTCAAAATTCAACAAGCTCCACATTGCTCGAAGTGAATTAGCAGCATGGTATCTACAGTACAAGGTTGTAACACTAAATACTCCAGTTACACAGCCCATATTAAAGAGGATCTTGTACAATCACAACCAACTCCAACTCTTATATTCCTTCTATAGTTGCCACTCCACTAATTCTGACACAATTGGATTATTTATTGAGTCTTCACTGTTCCTGAGAAATCGCTGATATTAGTTTTTGAACCTAATATGCCAATAAGGCTCTGTACTGTCTGCTAGGCAGTCCATGGCTGTCTTCTCCAGTTCAGAATCACCCACCTGACAGTAGACAGCCTAAATAGCATATTAAGTGCTAAAATTAACAGCACCAATTGCTTGAGAATGGTGAATGCTAGAAAAAAAATTTCAGTTGTGCCAGAATCAGTGGGGTGACAACTATTGAAGGATGCAAATAGTTGGAGTTGGTGGAGATGGTGAAAGGTCCTCTTTAAGGAAAAACATGTCACAGATTTACACTGTGATCCAACCGTATTCGTCAACTGTGCAATTCCTAATACACTCAAGTACTAAAGAGATTTGGACATTCAGCCTATATGTTCCAAAATCTGGACCTTCAACAATCATTACTGCATGGAGATACAAACAAATCTGGACCCAAACTTAAGGTTGTCCAAAAGTTGCATCTTCACTGTTCTAGTCTCATCTGCTAATACACAGTGGCAGCGACACCTCAATATGAGGTGGTCCAAAGCCTGGAGAATTAGTGTTTAATGTCTACAGTACTGAACTGCTTATACGTACTGAAGGTTGGACCCCACCTGAACTTAAGGTGGACCAGAGGTTGGATTTTCAATGTATATTAATTGTATACTGAACTGTTAATACACAGTATAACATAGATGTCAGGTCATGGTGGTCCAAAAGCACATTAGGGAGGCTCTAATTCATAATAAAGGGTGGACCTGAAAACACAGTGGCTACAAATATATATATATATATATATATATATATATATATATATATATATATATATAATTCTTACCACAATACCACCAAGAACAAGCATCCATAATGCCTCCATTGCACTGAACTGCATTGATCCAACCAACTGAAATCCTTTAAACCATTGACTACACTAATAATATACTATCTTATAACATTTCCTTATTCAGGCTTTTGCAGGCTTATAGATAGTATTTTACAGACTTAAGAGTTGTAAATGAAAATTTACCTTGAGTCACACGGAACAAATTGGTTGTAGATTTTCAGTAGGTTTGCAAGTCTGTAAATATAATTGCACTTAAACTGTATGTATATAGGACAATTCATTAGTCTTGAAAAAATTTTCAAACATCAAAAAATAGCAGCTCTCATGTCATTTTTAAGAAAATTGTTATGTTAGTTTCTAGTTTTACATTTAACTCTTAGTCAATGCATTTATATCACATGTAAAGTAATACTTGCTCCACGAGTCCCCCTGTAAGAAATCTACCTATGTATCTTGTGCTGATAGAATAATGGTCATGTTTGTCCCGGCAGGCACAATGAGATTCTTCATTCAATTAGGTCAAAAGCATAAGACAACATAAAACATACAGAGCAGTATAAGGCACACACAGCTAAAGAAATAAGATGTATTACCAGGCGCATGGTGAAATTGCTAGAGGATCCTTAGGGGCACAAATACTGGCTGCTGATGCTGCTGATGTGGATGCTTTTCTTTTAGCTATTTGGGCTTGATGTGACCACCACTTGATAGCAGGTGGCTCCGCGAGCACATTCACAGCATCCAAGATCCCATAGACGACAGACAAGACACTCCTGACTCTTGGCTCACTCAGCACTGAGTGCTGTGGTGCTGAGGAGAGAAGGGAACCTGGATATTCACAGTGCTCCTGCCACTGGCTCTGCAGCTCTGAGCTCATATTAACTCCATCACTGCTGGATCCACAGTCTTGTGCATCACCATAGATGCAAACATAAATCTGAATATTGACGTGCATTTATTTGGATCCTATAAGTGAAACCCCTATCTTGCATTAACCCCTTACTGTACAATCCATATACATTGGAGTGTCATTATTTGTTTCAACCACAGTAATAAGTCACCTTTTTAATAATCATTGCTTTTTCACCAACATTCACATCTTTACACATTGTGGACATGAAAATGTTCTCTACTGTCGGAATTCTTTCTTCTCACAAATTGAGGAATATATATGGTCCTCATAAGTGTCCTTGGATGTGTCACTTAGAATATGTCTTCCACCGGCAGGGTTCAATGGTACAGCTGGAATGTCAAAATCTCAGTACTTTACTGTTATATCTGCACTGAGGTGCTATTCCAAAGCGTGAAAACTATTTGTACATTTCCTTCAGTGATGTCATTCTTTCACGCTGAGTAATTATTTTACTAGTTTAGGAAAAAAACAGACCTGTTTCTGATGTAATTGTAATCCTTGTGCGTTATTGAAATGTATAATACATTATTTTAATTATGGAAAATTAAAAATAATTGTAAAATCTGAATGTACACATGGACCCAAATGATGGTTATTGGCCTTATGGGATAATTCTTTCCATTTCTGACTATAAATCTAATTGTCCCATAAATCCTCAGACTAAGGTCCCACAGTGCAGAAATGCTGCTTTTTTGTTGCCGATTTTACCTCGGTGTTTTGAGCCAAAGCCAGGGTGGATTTAACAGAGAGAAAACAATAAGTGTTTCCTGTATATTTCCTATTACTTTTCAAGCCACTCTTGACTTTTGCTCAAAAAGTCACAGGAAAATCTTTTTTTTTCCCCTATTACAGTAAGGTCAGCGTATGCCCTCGTTCACATCATTGTTTGGATTCCGTCCGGGGGAGTCCGCATGGGGACCCACGTAACGGAATACAAAAGCAATTGCAAACGCTGTGCTGTAAAAGCACACGGACCCCATAGACTATAATGGGGTCCGTGTGCTTGCCGCACGCTGCCCGCATGAATCATGCGGACAAGAAAGTAGATGGTGAACTACTTTCCTGTCCGCAAGATCCCTGCGGATATCTCGCAGCAAGCACACGGATCCCATTATAGTCTATGGGGTTGTGTGCTTGTACTGCACCAATGCTTGAAATTGCGTTTGGTAATCCATTCGGGGGGGCCCCATGCGGAATCCTCCAGACAGAATCCAAACGCTGATGTGAACGAGGGCTAAGCCATCACTTTCCAGTAAAAGATCATTCCATTGCTTCAACACTCCCTGATTCTTTAGGATGCGGCTACATACACAGCAAACACACTGCAGAATTTCCTGTAGGTAAATCAGATGATTTTTGTGGTAGTTCACCTGTAGATTTCGCTGTCGGCTTCCAGCAGCTTTCAGCCTTCATATTGCAAAAGTTGAAAACCATAGGTGAAACCTACAACAATAAATGGATGCTGTGGGCTTAAAACGTGCAGAGAAAATCACTTTTTGGCCGGTTCCCCATGTGGTGTTTTACAGTCACAGCAAAATGGATGGTATTCTAGTGAATACCATCCCCACTTTACGGTAAAATATGTGCTGTGTACTGTTACAGTTTTGGAAATCGCAGCATGTCAATTATACCTACAAAAACGCCGTCAGTTTCCCTATAAGTATAATTGAAGCAGAAAGTCTGCAGAGGAAACCTTTGCAAACTTTCTGTCCAAAGCGCTGTGGGATGAACTGTAATGCATTTGCCACCGCAGTTTTTCCCACAGCGCTTTTTTACTGCGGGCCGCCACGTGGGGCCTTAGCCTTTGTGGGTTTTAGTTGCAGTATGCAGATGAGTTGTTGGCAGTTAACGCACTGAGATTATTGGCCGTGTGACTCCAACCTCACATAGTTTTGTTGCACCCAGTCACCTGCTGTACAGATAACAGGAGCACAGCACCCTATAGTGGAATGGTGGTGCAATTCTCTGAACAATGGGTAGCCATGAGCAAAGGATCTAAGCACTTTCGTTCTCACCCTTGGCAGGAGTCCCGGAGGTCAGAGCCACCAACATTGGGAAGATGACTGAAACCATTATATATGTTAGGTACAGGAGGGAAAACTTATCACAAAACACATACCATTTCCAAATATGTTTTCTTATTTTGCTTTCTTCTGAAATGTAATTACTGTCAGGTTTTAGTTACAAAATTCCTCTTATGCATTCCCCTGGGACACAGGGCCTCTTAATGGACTCTTCTCAGTATAATTTAGTATCTTAAAGTATATAATTGAAGATCTTACCCAATTATAAAGCCTAAAAAAGTGACATTTCAAAAGACTTGAAAACAATGCTATACTTACTTCAAAAGCTCAGTTACTTGTTAAATTTATATCTTACAAGAGGATCCAAAAGCTAGTTCCTTATATATTATTTACCAACTTACTATAAAGATTAGCTGCAAAGAAGATTGCTTGTCTGAGGCTTAGTACAAAAGAAAAGATTTCAGCAGTTGTACTTAAGGGGAGAGTAATGGAGACCCCGTGTCTGAGCCACGTCTGGGGAGGAAGTTTATTTGTGATGGAGGAAATTGATCTTGCATAAGAGAAGCCAGATCACTGTCTTGAGCTCGGTACGTATTCAGTACAACAAAGGGGTATCACTTACTATGTGCATCTGTTAAATACAGGCTCTGCCATGATTGTCATCTATTCAGTTCTGTTGAGAAAAGAAATTTACAAAATGTTCTTTCATACAGGAATAATTCACGTCTTAAGGAGTAATCACACATTGGCTACATTACAACAGCTCTCTCTTAGATTTTCTTTATATTTAGATGTTCATTGTTTATGCCTTTGATTCTGCTATGAATGTGAAATTGTGTTCTCTTTCGTAGCAAACATCTGGTACAAAAAAAGCAAAATTCACAACACCGTGGCTTGTTTATGTGAATAAGAAGTGGTGATCTGAAACCTTGCGTTACTTTATAATAGTGTTCTAATCCACAAAATACACCATTAAATATCAAGAGGATATTGAGTAGAGGGTTGGCCAAATGTCTCAGGTTCTCTTCATTCAACTCTGTAGGAGTTACAGAAACAGCCAAGCAGTCTTGGCTTCCTTGCCATTTAGTTTGTGGCTGGATGTAGCCAACTCAACTGGTGAAATAGGGGGTAAGGGAACCCTGTTCTCCAGATCTCATAACATAAAATGAGATAGATATACCTCCTCAGGGAGGTGAGGGAACATGAAAAATACTGTTACTTACCACCCCTGCGCTCCGACAGACTTTTGGCCTATGTGGTGACATCCAAGTTGTCACGTGAGCCGGGCCTGGGTCATTATGCATCACGACGCAGGCCCAGCTCACTTGACGTCTGTACAACATTGAAGATGGCTGAAATCAGCAGGGAGTGCACCGAAGCCCAGTAGAGGTAAGTAACATTGTTTTTTATGTTTGTATCCTCCTCCGGGACTCCAATCATTATACTCTGGGGTCTGAAAAGACCCCAAATTATAATAATTGTTCATGGTTGTTCCACAATGGGGCATAATACTGTCTAAAGGGACAACTATGGGGCATAATACTGTGTGCAGGAGCCACCATGGGGCATAAAACTGTGTACTGGGGCCACTATAGGGAATAATACTGTGGGAAAGGGCCACTATGGGGCATAAGGGCTAGTTCACACATGGGCAAAGGGGAGCTTTTGACAGAGGATTTCGCTTCAAAATCAGCCCCTTTACAATGGAGCCCTATGTGAACAGCTAGCTTTTTTTTTCCGCTAGCTTTTTTTTTTCTGCTAGCTTTTTTTCAGCTAGCAGAAAAAAGAAACAACATGACCTTTCTTCAGGCGTTTTCCGCCTGAAGAAAGCAATAGAAGTGAATGGGAGGCAAAAACCGCACGGTTTTTTTCCACGCGGTTTTTTGCAAAAATAAGTGACGCGGTTTTTTCAGCCCATTCACTTTATGGGAGGGGAAAACAGCCTGGCTTTTTTTGGAAGCGGTTTTTACAAGAAAAAGCTCCAAAAAAAGCTTGGCAAGGTAAAAAAAAAAGCTTCCTAATTAGGAAGCGTTTTTTTTTCAGGACCAAAATAAGCCAGGAGGTTTTTACGTGTGAACTAGCCCTATACTGTGTGCAGGGACCACTATGAAACATAATACTGTGTGAAGGGACCACTATGGGGCATAATACTGTGTGCGGGGACCACTATGAAACATAATACTGTGTGCAGGGGCCACCATGGGGCATAAAACTGTGTACTGGGGCCACTATAGGGAATAATACTGTGTGAAGAGGCCACTATGGGGCATAATAGTGTGTGTAGGGGCCACTATGGGGCATAATAGTGTGTGTAGGGGCCACTAAAAGGCATAATAATATGTAAATGAATGCGGTTTGTGCGATGGGGGGGTCAGTCGGAGTCAGAAGGGGGCCTATGTCAAATGTTTGCCTTGGGCCCAAGCCATTCCTAGACACTGTATAGAATATTGATTTTTTAGTTAGAGACTTGCAATGGCATAAGTAAACAGGACAATGGTTTGCGAGCTTGCATATTTTGACTAAAATATTGACTAATACTTCATGGTTATTTAACCTTTTTTGGGGGATGCGGCCAGGCCTGGTATTTCTGAGGTGCACATATGGATTTGCTGGACGGCCCACCTGATCTAATAATGTGGGACGTGACCAAAAGGCTGATCTTTGGTGCTGTACGCCTCACATTATCATGTGACAGGCACCTTGTATAAGTTTTATCATAGATTGTAGGTATGGAGTTGGGTGCTCTATTAGCATTTTGCACTTGGGCCTTTTCTACCATTTACCACAAAGGCCTGTCTGCATCCTACACCCAGCCATGGTACATCTGGTATTGGGCAAGTGTGGCCTTTTTTCTGTGATATGTTTTTTTTGTATATTGTATATATGTCCTTTTTTAGCGATATGTTGTTGTGCTACATAAGAACAATTTTCTCTCTTGGGTCTGATCAGATAGATAACCAATAAGATCAGCATTCAGTTTAGTCACAGTTTGACAACATAAATATTGATGCTGAAAATGAGAAACATTTAGTTTAGAACATTTTAGCTTATAAATAGCTTCCAAATGGAAAGTAGACGGCAATGCCAAATAAATTGTTCTCCTGTCAAATTTTGGCAATATTTAAAGTGTAAAGAGGGAGTGATGAGCACTCCAATACTACGTTCTAATGAGGAGCAGATATTTATTGTATTGTTCTGTCATTGTATGACCACATGCTGCTTGGGCAGTGTCAATGAAGGTCAAGTCACTAACTGGATACAGAGTTAATAGTCATGGATAAGCAAATCCTCTGCAAGAATGAAATCACCAATTAAATATACTATGTATTTGCTGGTGGGAACACACCGAGCTGTTTCAACTGATGTATCATAGGCCTGTGTTGTGGAAAGTGAAGAAATAGATCTGTTTGACTGCAACATTGGATGTTAACTACATTTTATTTTATCCTCGAGTGCTATATGAGTGTAAAGACTTTGCCTTGTAATAAAAAATTGTTTCTATGATTGTCCAAATAAAAATCTTACAAACAAGCAAATGCATTTGACCAATATAGAAGTGTATCATTACTTCACATGACTATAGCTGCAAAAGGGGTATAGATGGAAGGTTGTGTTACCAATATTTTACATGATGTGTACCCCTTCCAAGTATTGTGTCATGGTATCATAATACAATAAATACATGTTCTATAAAAAACAATAGATGGGTATTCTAAATTGTTAGGATAGCAGATGCAGTTCAGAGCCAAAGTGAGAACCAGTACTAAATACACCGATTTAAATGATCAACACGGTGCCGTGTGTTCAACATCCCACCGGGCCGTGCCAAGTCCAACCCCACAATGGTGTTCACCAGAGTTCCAGATGGTGGGGATGGACATGGCTGCACTGCTTGGCAGAGTGGTACAGGTCGGGAAATGCCAAACACACAGCGCACCACAAATCACGGTAAACCAGACACTGAGATCTTTTACGAGCAGATATTTCAGGTTGCGGTATAGGTCTAAGAAGGCTGAGATGGGTGGTCAGTAGGTGTCAACAGAGAATAAAGGGTAGTCGTATAGTCCAGGTTTTCAACAAGAGGGCAACGCAGTACAGTGGGAAATCCAAAGGTGGGCAGGCCAAGTTGGTAACAGGAGCGGAAGTAAAGTACAAAGCAGTGTTCAGAAAGCAGAAGTCTAGAGGCAAGCTCGGGTCATAAACAGGAACAGGCACAGAACAAAATCAGAAGGCAAAGGCAAGGTCAAAAGTCAAGGCAAAGGGTCAGAAAACTAGCCACTAGGCCAAAACCGGAAGTCCCCCATCCAACTCAGGAGGAGACCGTCAACTCCCACATAACACTGCGGGGGTTCCAGCCTGCCTCCTAAGACCTGGAAGCAGGGGACTCGGGAGCGCAGGAAAGAGAGGGTCAGCAGCCTCCGCACAGCTCTGCAGAGGCTCCGGCCCTAACCACAACATAAATGCTCCAAACTATATGTAGAGAAAACAAGCATAGGAAAAAAAATTGTTAAAACGTAACTTTTAATATAAATATGTTAAAAAAGTTTGAGTCGACTCTAGGATATAACAATCCTGTAAAAAATAGCTATAAGAAGCCCCCAAGAGCTGAGAAAAGGTATGCCCATCCAAATAGAAAATTTCCACTATTCAGAAGACTGTTGGTAAATAAATAATCCTGAATATGAAACCCAAATGCCGGGCGTATGATATTGGGACCAGTAATAAATGTAGAGAGACAGGAGTTGGTATCAGTCTAAAAACACATTAGGGATAGCAGGGAATCCTAATGCATAACAGTAAATAAGCTAAAACCTGCCATGATGTAGGCTACCTTATTTTCAAAATGTGCATACAGGTTCCTATAGCCCAATTGTTGTGAGATAGTACACCAATAGCCCCTAATTTAAAAAGGTGGTATTTTAGTAAAGTAAGGCTGCCTATATATAAATATGACCAGGTAAATATTCAAATAGCCCCTGCTCAAAAACAAGGCTTCTTATAAGGATCAGAAAAGTTGGGGGTAAGATGAATGGTCAAATCACCTAGTTGTAGGCAAAGGCTACCTCACTACGTCAGCACTTTCAAAGATAGGTGTGGTGAGAGACAGGATTATTAATAGTATACCTGCTGATACAACAGTACCAAAGACTCTGCTGTCGCAAATATCATGTGTTCGTATTATCTAAAACTGAATTCCTCAAAGACTGAACTACTGCTGTTTCCACCATCTAATAGACCCAACCCTGACATCTCCATTGCAGTCTCCAGTCTTACTATAACTCCTAGTCAGTATGTCTGTTGCCTCAGGATTATGTTTAACTCATATCTTTTCCTTCACCCCCCATATCCAATCACTCATATGCTCATGTCATGTCCACCTCAAAAACATCTCCAGAATACGCCCTTTCCTCACCAGAGATAGACTAAAGACACTTATTGTCTCTCTGATTCATTCTCGCCTTGACTACTGTAACTCCTTACTAATCGGTCTTCCCCTTACTAAACTCTCCCCTCTACAATCTATTCTGAATGCAGCGGCCAGGCTCATCTATCAGGCTAGACGCTACAGCGATGCCTCTGGTCTGTGCCAGTCGCTACATTGGCTGCCTATTCATTATAGAATACAATATAAACTTATCACCCTCATCCACAAGACTTTCCATAATACTGCACCTCTGTTACGGTTCTGTGTATATATTTGAAAATAATAATTTTTAACATGACAGAACCACTAGACTGCAAGACACTGCAGTGAGGTCCACAGGCCCCCTGAGGGGCAGCCGTGTGCCTGAAAGGCTAATCGCCAGTTAACTGCACTGGCTGTGGTGTTAGTGCGGTTCAAATGTGAACAGACTGCAAACAAACTCTCACCAGTTAACCTGACTGGGAGAGTGCACCTGTGCAAAGCTGCTGTGTGAAGCTGAATGAAGCCTTGCAACAGACCTCAGCTAATCACAGCAGAGGAATATGTGCTAGTAAACACTTCAGCCTGCTACACAGGAAAGGCTGCCAGGGGTTAAGCGCCACTCCTGGTCAGCAACATAAAGGGCTCCACAACAGCAAGGAGCTATAGAGTAACAAGACAGTTCTTGAACACACTGGGTTGGTAGTACCAGACTAATTGATTGGTAACACATGAAAAGGTACTCCTGAAATAAAAATATGCTAAAACATAACTTTTAATAGTCTAAATAAAATCTCCAAAACTCGTTCCCCCAAAAAAATAAAATACAAAAAAGACACACAAAAGGTAGGGATTGTGCAGTCTCACAAACTCCCAACCCTATGTTTAGGATAAGATATTATATGAGGGAAGGGTAAGAGTGTTCCTAGTCAGTTCTATGTTATTGCCTATAGTATATCACTGGCGATATCCTAACAATAGAACTTGTGCGAGACCCCCACTCCGTGTCCCCTCTGACACTCAATTAGGCCCAAATGCAGTCCTAACCTGTGTTTAAATGGTCGGTCAGGTATTTAGTAATGATATCAGGAATACATTGTAGCCCCAGTATTCATTCGTGGGTTGTATACAAATGTATCCCGTACCACCTCTTAAATCCAATACCCCACTGAGAGCTCTCTATTGCAAACCCCTCAATTATTGGGGGCTCTCTATTACTGGGGAGATTACTATCGGGCTGTATAAGTTAGGCATGACAAGCCCCGGCAATGATCACAGCCAGGGACTATCACTAAATAGTGCGGTCTGTCCCTCTCTTTACCTAACAAGACAGTTCAATAGGCTTTACAGATTCCCACTGGCAGAGCCAAGGAATCCTAACTAGATCCCTAGACTGCTCCTGCCTTTCACTGGAACCTAGCCTTAACCTCCTGTCTCAAAGTATTAGTCAAAGTGTGAGTACCGGGCGGGCATCGTCTCACACTATATAACGGCAAGTCCCCGCCCACAGGGGTGGTGGCATAACTTCACCGGACATGCTCAGTATGGGCAGAATGGGACTTAGCCTCTGAGCGCCTCCAAAAGGTCTGAGCATGGTCAGTAGGGGAAGAACAGGACTTGGCCTCTGAGCCCTTCCAAAAGGTCTGAGCATGCTCAGTAGGAGCGGAATGGGACTTAGCCTCTGAGCGCCTCCAAAAGGTCCGAGCATGCTCAGTAGGCAGAAAACTGGACTTAGACTCCAGACATCTCACTGCATGACGCCAAGGGCGAGAGTTGGATTGACCCGCAGGTGGTGCTGTGCGCTGGGAAGGAAACCTGCGGGACCCCATCCTAACAACCTCCCTACAATTCCTCCCTTATCTCTGTCTACCGCCCAACCCGTACTCTCCGTTCACTCAGTAACCTACGACTTATATACTTCATTATAAGAATTTCCCACGCTCATGTACAAGACTTTTCCTGAGTTGCACCACTTCTCTGGAACACTCTAACCCGGACAATCGATTTAACTCTCAATTTCTACAGCTTCAAGTGCAAACTAAAGACACATCAGACAGGCCTATCACAATTCTTAACAAAACAGTTCAGCAGTTAAAAACCCTAAAACTAACCCTCCTCTGTACACACTTCCACATTACACCACAGGATAGGATGCCATAACAGGCTATAACTTTATGCGTCCAGGCACCATCTGCACATTAAAGGACACTGACTGGTGATGGCTCATACAGCTTTATTTATGTGCAATGACAGTAACCTTTATCATAAAAATGTTGGGACCATTGTATAAGCAATGCTACCTCCGATACCGCCCCTGCTACCTCTTGTGTCACCTCCTCTACCTTATAGATTGTAAGCTCTTTTGAGCAGGGCCCTCAGTCCTATTGTGTGAATTGTCTTACGACATTGTAATGTATCTTTTTGTCTGTACTTGAACCCTATGATTTTTAAAGTGCTGCAGAATATGTTGGCGCCATATAAATAAATTGTTATTATTATTCAATAAAATACCAGGACAGCAACAGTGGAATGCACCCACAACTTTCTAAGTGTCCAACTAGCTATCTTTATAGGTATAATTTACCTGACAGACTACATGTACATTTATTTATTTATTTTGCTCACTTATATAGCGCCATCATATTCCACAGCGCTTTACAGATATTGTCAGTCACTGTCCCATATAGGGCTCACAATCTACACTCCTTATCAGTATGTCTTTGGAGTGTGGGAGGAAAACCATACAAACATGGGGAGGACATACAAACTCCTTGCAGATGTTGCTCTTGACAGGATTAGAACCCAGGACTCCAGCACTGCAAGCCATGCTGTACATGTGACTCCCACATTTTTCACAGACACCATACATACTCATTCAATTTGTCTGCTCAGACAATGTGTCTATTCAGACATACAAAAAAGGATGACATCCATGTGTGACCTGTTTATCACAGACCCAGACATATTGAACATATAGCAAATTAAACCAAAAAAAATGTATCTGCTTTTCACAGACGTGAAATGCAGATCAATCAGAGACCCCAGACCACCTGCCAATGAGCTGGGTGGGGTGTTGTCTATGTATAGTATGGACCTCATATGTGTGAATAAGGTCTGAATATTCATTTACATAGTAAGTCACCTCTTTCTGGTTGCCTGATCAATGTCCATGTGCTGCCACTATTAGCATTGCCATTCTATGGTACTATTGTGTCTGCAGACCCCCAAGGCATAGTCTTGAGCCTATTTGCAACCTATGCACTCAATTATCACTCCCAATAGTCTTTTATTTTAACAGGGTTACAAATGTAAAAGGAAGCAGGGTGAAATCTTTCAGGGCCCAATGAATTCATATTTATTTGAAGCCAACCAGTTTGCTGCATGGTCTTTTTACCACTGACCTTCCAACCGTGCATAACAGCAATATTGTTTTGTCTCTGCCATTCTATTACACAACGCTCCAGTAACCAGAACTTCTGATTCACTTGGCATTTGCTGATTAACTTCTGTATTTCATCATGCAATATTGAACTTCCTATAGAAGGAAGGTTAATCAAATACACCTAAAAGTGTCGCCGGTGTAGCTACAAGCTACTGAGAACTCGATGTTAAGATGCTTTATGCAAGTGAAGGAAGGACATGTAATCTATTATTGGAATACACATAATGAAACCAGGAACACGACACGAATCATGGAACCTAGATTAAACAACTAGAAATCAACACAACACAATGGTTAGTGATTCATGTAGCAATGTAATTTTCCAAGTCACAGATATCATTTCTTTTCAGCTGAGCGATCTCCTGGATTGTGATTGAGACAATGACCCCACATTGCTGGAATATGGTAATGGGAAAAATATTTGGACACATTTCTTTCTTGATTTATTTTTTTTTATAGCAAATTAAAGCTAATCGGACATCTGATTTAAGCAATTAATATACTGTGCTTAAAGGGAACCTTTAATACTGTTTAGTGTCACAAACCCACCAGGATGGTGATAGGTAGCTGTAGTTTAGGGTCCCAAACCTCTATATCCTACCCACACTTGCTAACCCCTTGCTAGCAGTCAAAGATTGAAGATCCCCAGTGTCGAATGAGATGAGTGAGCTGAGAGATTCGTGTGAATGTGAATAGTAAGCAGGTGAGGTCAGTATACCTTAATTCACTGCTCATGCACCCAAAGTGCAGAGAATATGCAGTGAAGCAGGGTCCACTCACCTCAGCTTCATTGCACATAAAGTGCATGCACCAGAATCTCTCAGCGGGATCATCTCATATCACCCTAGGGGGTTTCAACTTTTGACTGCTAAGGATACCGGTGGAAGAGGAGGTATATTAAAGAGGTTTGGGACCTTAAACCTCAGCTGGTAGTATAGTGGTTCCAAACTGCCAGACAGGTTCCATTTAAGAAAATTCATGCCAAAAGTCTAATGTCAATACCTGCTTGGGCTCTGTCCATACTGTCATCGTTGCTTATGTTATTACTTGAGCCATTACAGCTATGATGTATCTCCTCATTTATAATGTTAACTTATAATGGCAGGTTTCCATTCAGTTTCCATTTTTTTTCCCAGAATGAATATTGTAACAAACTGCTCTGATTTGGTTATCAAAATGCAATGGGAACCTAATGGAACAGACTCAAATGGCAGTGTGAACAGATTGTTTCATCTACATTTATTATTTCATGGGAAAACTGTGCTACATTGTATTCTAAACTGTATTCTGCCTCTTATTGTATCTCTTCTTCCTCTGCATTCTGCCTCTTATTCTACCTCTTCTTCCTCTGCATTCTGCCTCTTATTCTACCTCTTCTTACTATGTATTCTTCCTCTTATTGTATCTCTTCTTCTTCTGTATTCTGCTTCTTATTCTATCTCTTCTTCCTCTGCATTCTGCCTCTTATTCTACCTCTTCTTCCTCTGTATTCTACATCTTATTCTATCTCTTCTTCCTCTGTATTCTGCCTCTTATTCTGCCTCTTCTTCCTCTGTATTCTGCCTCTTATTGCATCTATTCTTCCTCTGTATTCTGCCTCTTATTCTACCTCTTCTTCCTCTGCATTCTACATCTTATTCTATCTCTTCTTCCTCTGTATTCTGCCTCTTATTCTACCTCTTCTTCCTCTGCATTCTACATCTTATTCTATCTCTTCTTCCTCTGTATTCTGCCTCTTATTGCATCTATTCTTCCTCTGTATTCTGCCTCTTATTCTACCTCTTCTTCCTCTGCATTCTACATCTTATTCTATCTCTTCTTCCTCTGTATTCTGCCTCTTATTCTGCCTCTTCTTCCTCTGTATTCTGCCTCTTCTTCCTCTGTATTCTGCCTCTTATTGCATCTATTCTTCCTCTGTATTCTGCCTCTTATTCTACCTCTTCTTCCTCTGTATTCTGCCTCTTATTGCATCTCTTCTTCCTCTGTATTCTGCCTCTTATTCTGCCTCTTCTTCCTCTGTATTCTGCCTCTTAGTCTACCTCTTCTTCCTCGGTATTCTGCCTCTTATTGTATCTCTTCTTCCTCTGTATTCTGCCTCTTATTCTACCTCTTCTTCCTCTGTATTCTGCCTCTTAGTCTACCTCTTCTTCCTCGGTATTCTGCCTCTTATTGTATCTCTTCTTCATCTGTATTCTGCCTCTTATTCTACCTCTTCTTCCTTTGTATTCTGCCTCTTAGTCTACCTCTTCTTCCTCGGTATTCTGCCTCTTATTGTATCTCTTCTTCCTCTGTATTCTGCCTCTTATTCTACCTCTTCTTCCTCTGTATTCTGCCTCTTATTGCATCTCTTCTTCCTCTGTATTCTGCCTCTTATTCTACCTCTTCTTCCTTTGTATTCTGCCTCTTAGTCTACCTCTTCTTCCTCGGTATTCTGCCTCTTATTGTATCTCTTCTTCCTCTGTATTCGGACTCTTATTCTACCTCTTCTTCCTCTGTATTCTGACTCTTATTCTACCTCTTCTCCCTCTGTATTCTGCCTCTTCTTCCTCTGTATTCTGCCTCTTATTCTACCTCTTCTTCCTCTGTATTCTGCCTCTTATTCTACCTCTTCTCCCTCTGTATTCTGCCTCTTCTTCCTCGGTATTCTGCCTCTTATTGTATCTCTTCTTCCTCTGTATTCTGCTTCTTATTCTACCTCTTCTTCCTCTGCATTCTGCTTCTTATTCTACCTCTTCTCCCTCTGTATTCTGCCTCTTCTTCCTCGGTATTCTGCCTCTTATTCTACCTCTTCTTCCTCTGTATTCTGCCTCTTATTCTACCTCTTCTCCCTCTGTATTCTGCCTCTTCTTCCTCGGTATTCTGCCTCTTATTGTATCTCTTCTTCCTCTGTATTCTGCTTCTTATTCTACCTCTTCTTCCTCTGCATTCTGCTTCTTATTCTACCTCTTCTCCCTCTGTATTCTGCCTCTTCTTCCTCGGTATTCTGCCTCTTATTCTACCTCTTCTTCCTCTGTATTCTGCCTCTTATTCTACCTCTTCTCCCTCTGTATTCTGCCTCTTCTTCCTCGGTATTCTGCCTCTTATTGTATCTCTTCTTCCTCTGTATTCTGCTTCTTATTCTACCTCTTCTTCCTCTGCATTCTGCTTCTTATTCTACCTCTTCTTCCTCTGTATTCTGCCTCTTATTCTACCTCTTCTTCCTCTGTATTCTGCCTCTTATTCTACCTCTTCTTCCTCTGTATTCTGCTTTCACCACTGGATATAGACTCTTATTTCTCTGTATTCTGCCTCATTTTTTCACCTCTGTATTCCATCTTTTCGTGCTCTCTTGCTGCCTGTAAATACACTGGCCCTAAAAGTCATGTTCAGTTCACATATACATTGCCTTGACCCTCTGGGAAATAAAGTTCACTTCGCCAGAGACTCTATTATTAAGGAACAGTGTCTGGACTAAAATTCCCAAAGGGCCTTATGGAGGAAGACATCAAGTGGCTAGAAAGGGCCAATAAATATTGTCAATGTCTTGAACATTTATTGGCTTTTGAGGACATATGACATTTTATCATCTATACTGCCCTCTCCCTCACACTTGCAAGACTGTCCAGGAACCACAGGCCCCCCCTACCCCCGTTCACATTTTTTCATCCTCCCTGCCCACTCCTCATGCCAGCTAGACAGTGCTGTGCTCTAGATATGGGTGCTGATGGAGGGTCATGTGACCTGACCTGTTTATCAATGTCCATATTGGGTCTGAATCTGAAGACTTACAACACATCAGTGAAAAACATCCCATAGATTGGGGACCTGGGATGTAGTTCCCTTATATTTATACCTATTAAGGCATCAGAATGCTTTAAAAAATTTGGGTGAGAACGTGTCCTTGACAGAGCAGTATTGCAGTAAAACAGGGGTGAACCTAGTTTTTTGCTTCCCGAGGCAACTTATAGAAAGGCTCCCCCCTCCTCCAAAATACCTGACCTTGCAATCTTTGGTTCTGTAATGTGGGCGCCCCGGGTTAAAATTGTACGCCATGTCCCACATTTCGGGATAGGCAATCCCCTTATTTGGCCCACATGCAATACAATGCCACCTTTTCTGGGTCACACAGTATATTATCCCCCTTTACTGACCACCACAACACACTCTTACCTTTACTGGCCCCAGTACAGTAAAACACCCCTTTTACTGGTCCCTACACAGTATATTTCCCCAATTATTAGCTCCTATTTAGTCTGTTTTTAGGCCTCCACACATATTATTGCTCTCTTATTTTTTGCATCAACACTATATTATCCATTTTTAGCCATGTCACACTTACTAATGCCCACTTTTTTTTGGCTCCCACATATACTATTGCCCTTTTCATTTTGGCCCCCACACATTATACTGCCCCCTTTTTGTGGAACCTACCCAGTGATATGTTAATCTTATACTCAAGAAGAATTTTCCAGAAATGTCATACTTGGACTGAACCTGAAACTTTTTGAGTTTGTCACCCACAAATCACTATTATACTTGTTCCCTTCACATCATGAGGCACAGTGCACCCAATGTGTTTTGCACCTCAGCGATGACCCTAGGGTGTATGGCATCAGACGGAGGCTGAAAGAGCCCTGAAGAGGAAGATGCCAGGGGCCGCCGGGCACTCAGGAGAAATGAGTAAAACTGTTTTTACTCATCTGGGGCGCCCAAGTTTAGCCACTACCTAGGATTATTCCATTAGGTAGCGCCCAATGTTTTATTTACCCATCCCTGCTTCTGTCACTTCTGACCTTTGCTTCTGCCTCCAGGGTGCAGATGCTGAAGAACACTACAGTGCCCTGTGAAGGAACCAGTAGATGCAGGACTGGAAGTAGCAGGGAACAATAGGAAGAAGCTAGGAATGTTGCCTCTCATTTACGCGAGGAGCTACCGCCTCAGTTCGCCATATGTCGCTTTATGGCAGGTGTGGTCCTGCAGTTAAAGTAAGTACAAAAGAGGCTTCTCTGTAACTCTTAAATTCTCCACTCCAAATTCAGGAGTCCACACATTGAACCATTATGTTTTTATGTGTGCTCCCTGTGACATGTACTCAAGCCATTGTTATTGAGGGATTTTTGGAAATATATGACGGATGAGTTATGGGACTAATATATTGGCAGTTGGAGTGGAAAAGGCCAATGTCCTGTTCTTGTACAGTGGCCCTTTATCATCTGTTTAGTTCCATGCCAGAATAAAGACCTTTACTATACACAGAGATAAAATCTAAAACCTGAAACGTCTAGTGAAAACATTACACATAGATTGATATAGCAGGACTGAAATGATAAATCCAACAAGTTCTTCATAATTGACAATGGTGCCGTCTTTCCTTCAGCATGACATATACTTTACCCGCATAATAATTTACTTAATTGCTATGTTAGTGTATGATGATAATTATTATTATTATTTGAGCTATTTATATTTATCTCATAAAAAGTCATTTACATGTAAATGTACACTATAATGAAGCTAGGAGCTTAATGGTGAATATAAGGGTATGTACTATTGTCTAATGGATTGTTAGACGCATTCTCTGTGGTAAATGAGCTGGAATCTTGGAATGTATTAGCTACGTTGTAACCATGGTACATGTATATGGATAGTAATTAATGAACTTTTGAAGCTCAGACACGAAATCTTCTGGGTGTGAGCCATTCCAGGAGGAAACATGGTTATGTGTTTTATCTGACAGGCTGTATAATATTGCTGTTCCCTGGACACTGCCTAATACTATCCCACCAACTATCCCTAGATCCATTAGTCTATTATGAAAAGTCGATAATACCAAAAGACTACAAATGATGTTTAAATACCATTTTTAGTGTTTTACTATTACCAACTTTTCATAATAAAATAATGGATTTGGGGATAGTTGGCAGAATAAGATTAGCCAGTGTCCAGGGAACAGCAATATTAGTGGTTACTACTAGAAAATGGTTACCATAGTCCATCCAAAAGCAATATTCAATTAGCAGGTAATATATGGGCAGTGATTAGATTATATGGGCAGCAATATATTAGATTTAAATGGATTTTTGATGTTTTATGAAAGGGATTTTCAAGCTATTTCATCATTTCAAGCTATTGGGTTATCACTGGGACGTGCCAGCGCTTCCTGATCAGTAGGGGTTTGAAGGCCTGGACCCCCACCGATCTTCAGCACTATTACAGTGCTGTGCGCCTTCACAATTTTTCCATGCACAACAGCGTTCCCATTCAACCACTTAAGTAGCACTGCAGCTCCTTTATTCTGAGAATCAGCAAGACTCCTGGCAATCAAACACCTGCTGATCAGTAAGTGATGGCAGGTCCTAGCATATGCAGGAGCTTCTAATGATGGCAAACCCCTTAAACGCAACATAGAAATCCAGTCAAAATATTGTGTTTAGTGTATTCAGCATTTAATCTGGGTTGGAAATCACAAACTCTTCAGTTGAAACACTTTTTATAGAAAATGACAACTAAACATTTAGCTCATGCCGCTTAGGATCCATTCACACTGAGGAATTTGGCGCTGATTCTGGCGCAAAATCAGTGTCAGAATCAGGGCTGAAAAAAAAGACTCCTATTGACTTCATAGGGTTCCATTTTCCATGCAGAACCCATTGAAATCAATGGGAAAAATAAGCCTTCCATTGATTTCAATGGGTTCCGTGTGGAAAACAGAACCCTTTGAAGTCAATGGGAGTCTTTTTTTTTCAGCGCTGATTCTGACGCAGATTCCGAGCCAGAATCAGCACCATATTCCTCCATGTGAATGGACCCTTAATCTTCACTGTATTGAAGTGAGTACCTACTTTCTCATAATGACATAGTGAGGCTGGAAAAAACATATGTCCATATAGTTCATCCTAGTATACTTCAATATTCAGCCATAGGATGAAAAAAAACCAATGAGACATATTACAATTTTATTGGTGAACCGGAAAAATTATATTTGCAAGCTTTGAAAGTGCAGAGGCTCCTTCTTCAGGCTTTACAAATGAACAGCTGAGAACAGCACAACACTGGCAAGATGCTACACAAAGGCAAATAGTACATGAGGTGATACTTAGTAAGATAAGGTAGGTTAATAAAACGGAGCTTATTGGGGTGAAGACTTGGAAGAGGTTGGGGTCATCTGGAGTCGAATAACATGCTCCCATAGAAATGAATGGACGTAGCCAGCACACGGAGGGTTAAGTGGCCGGCCGCCGGTAAAGTCTACGTCAGGGGTTCTCAAACTGCGGCCCGAGGGCCACATGCGGCCCGCCAAGCACTTCTGTCTGGTTCCGCCAACAACGCTGGCAGGCGTGCATTTATAATGCAGCTCCTGGGGAGCTCGGGCTAGGCCATGGAGCACACTTCACTTTACCTATTGGAGGGCACCGCTCCCGATGTTTGTGCGACCTGCTCTGCCTCCGGCCCACTGTTTAAAAAGTTTGAGGACCCCTGGTCTACGTGCTTTCCGCTTCTATTAATTTCTATGGGAGCGTGCTATTCGAAACGGCTGTTTCGAATAGTGTTCGTTCATCCCTATTAATTATCTGTGGAAACAAAAAGTAAACAGCACCGCACTGTATATTGTGTAGTAGGTTTAATAAATAGTAAATAATTTCAGTATAGTGCTTACTCTCACCTTTTTAAGTTGTGAGAGATCACAACTGTCAATAAGGCAATGGAACCGTTTACTAGGGGGCTCCTCCCTGGAGGTGTTCAGCTGCAGTGCCCAATCACCAATGGTGTAGAGGTAAATGTAGGGGACCGAAGAACAAGGACTGTGCTTCACCCGTTTACTATTAATTATCTGAATTTTATCATCATCTTGAATTCCCATATTGTTCTCTCTCACTTTTGAAGAGACCCTTTAGAATCAGGGCTTTAAGGCTCAGCAAAAATGCAATGAAAAACACTACAGAAAAAAAAAGTGATGCATTTCCTCCTTATTTTTTTCCGCAATATTTTTTAGTTGCGTTTCACTTTATGTGGTCTTCGACTAAGTCTGACAAGCTGTGGTTTGGGTCAGAGGAGTGTTTTCCCACAGCTGAAACTTTATTGTTTGCCTTTATTGTTTGAATTGTAAATTCATCCTAGCCTACAGTTTTTGTTTTGTTTTTCCACTGATCCTACAGAAATGCATAATTCAAGTCATATAATAGCCATATATTGTGTTACTCCTCATATATACAAACATGGCAGGTTGTCTTATAAAGTCAAATTATATGACAGGCATGCTTTAAGTTACTTAAATACAAGGATTCAATAAAATGTGGGAAAAGTCTGACTATTGTATATTCCGTCATTCTGAATACTGAATTGCAAAGTAGTAAGGTGTTCCAAATTCTATTCATAAGATAATTTTATTCCTCACATAATGGTTGCAGAATGTTGTATGTTTTTACAGTGCATGACCATTTTAGTTTGATAGTATGACAGAATAATATATTCACTTATTGGAATGTTTAATTCATGGTCTTGTCTTCTTCTTCTGCAACACTCTGACAATCTTGTAGTCTAAAGAAAGTTAAATAACCATACTAGTGGACTGGAACACAAGGACAGGCAAGTTGTCCCAAGAGATGGTGTTGTTAAATGCACACTAAACCTCTTCTTAATGGTAGACTCATCATCTAGAAAAGAGAGTCACCGAATTATCAGAGTTGTCACTATATTCTAGGGGTAAGTACATTGACTAACATGTTTGAGTATTAGATGAAAAACAATGCCTGTTAGCTGAACGGCATGGACAATAAATCCCTGGTTCTATTCTTGATCAGTGGTGATACTAGTCATACTTCTCATTTTCTCTTCTTTTCTAAATGTACTTTTGAATAAAATTCTCTTGCTGTTTTTTCACTTCTGTCCTTGAACAAAGCGTACCTGATCAAAATCTCTGCATTAATACATGTACTATTCTGTTCCTGGTTCCTAAGTTCACATTTATTGCTATTTGGTGCTTACTTGGTACTTTGCATATTCAGCAGATTATTATAAACTGTAAATGGAAGACTTTTGTTAAAGAAAAACTGGTTTTTCTCCCAAATTAAATGTTTACTGTGTTGTACTTTTATAAAGGACACAGTTCTAGGGCCATTTTCTAGAATTAAGTGCATGGAAAGCTGTATTTTCATATGTAAGAATAAAAAAAAACCTGCATTGCAATTGCTGTAAACTAGATTGGAAAACTACAGCCCATCACCACAACATCACCAGTAAATGTACTTTGTGAATAGGGGTTCACAAAACTGGTCTCGCTGGTAATGTGGCAATAAATACGGTGTTAGTGGCAACAAATCAATAAAGATGCCTCAAAGGAATAAGTTCTTAGGCCTGGATCACATCTGCATTCAATAATCCGTTCGGGGAATCCACATGGGGACCCCCCGAATAGAATACCAATCACATTGGCAAGCAGTGAGTAGTGAAAGCACATGAACCATATGCTTTCCGCGCGGTTTCCGCACGAGTCATGTGAACAGGAAAGTAGATCATGAAGTACTTTTCTCTCTGCATGTTCTGTGCGGACACCGTGCGGAAAGCGCACGGACCCCAATATAGTCTATGGTGTCTGTGTGCTTTCATAAGCTCAACGCTTGCTAATGCATTTGGTATTCCATTTGAAGGGGGGGGGGGGGGTCCCCATGCAGACGTGCACCAGCCCTTATCAATAAAGAAACTAGGGAGGCGCTATAAATATTTGGAAGACATTCAGCAGATAGGCTAGAAGTTTATCCCCCTGATATCTTTGTATGCCCTTGAAAAAAAAACTTAGCTTAGCTAGGCAGAGTTCAAAAGAAAATGAATGTAACTACCTCCTTTGGTGTATTATATTATGCTACAGGGGCTATGATCTCATCAACCAGTTAGGACCAATAGCATCACAGAAGAGCTGGCTAATGGGTAATGCCCCCAAGGGCACTTTCTCCAACAGTCTGTGCCTATTAAGATTAATCAGCCTTGAAGCCATAATTCTGTCTTGTTCAAAAACATCACAGACAAACTCCCTAACAGAAGGAGCTGGTACAATAAAAAACAAAGCATTAAAAGGCGTAATATCCCCATAAATAAAAATGGAGGTCTTTTTGGCCTAAGGTAAAATGTCTTCCCACCGAAATCATAAGATCAATATTTCAAAGCTATGTGCTTTTCACTTTACACAATACTCTTTTTGAATGCTAAATGGCAGAACAAGGCTATCTCTGTTCAGAACCAAAGCTGGCACAAAATCCCGCACCTCTTGGGAGCTAATTAGTACTGTAACACTCGCTAAGAAATTAGAAATCTCCAGCTAAAATGCACATTGTAAATTCTATCAAAATAAAAGCTGTCAGGAAGTAATGCGCCCCATTCACAGCTTACAATGGCTTTAGTGCAAGGACTTCTTTCCTTAATTTTTTTTTATCCCAAAAGGCCCCAGTAGCCTTAAGTAGTAAATAAAAGGATATAAAATAAATGAGTAGAAAAGGAAATAATAAAGTGCCAGGGAAACCCAGGAAAATACAACTTCATAACCCAGCACTTCCAATACTTCCAAGTAATGTCAATCAAACACAGTAGTTGGAGGCCAGAAAGATAGCTATTGTGTCTCCAATAAAGCTGAAACCGGTCATCAATAAAGCCCAATATACTGAGAACATAACCTAAATGTTAACAATGTACATTGACATTTATACTAGTTATGTGTATGTACATAGAGCTACAGAAGACAATGCTACACACAGTAATAACCCATTGAGCATAGGCATCCTATAAATTATTACTATGTATGACAAAGAATACGGAGTCAGTAGGTGTCACCTATGAATAAAAGATTTAAGTGAGTCTACCACTTCCCGCAAGCCAATACAGCTGTCACCACTGCATTACTGAGCACATTACAGTGATACATCACATACCTTTGTTATGTGAGTCTCTTCTGGAGATTCGGAGAAAAACAACTTTGAAGGTTATGCAAATGAGCCAGTTGGTGCACTGGGGGGGGGGCTTCAACCATAGTAGCAGTGCTCAAATAGGAAGGGTGATGCCATAGCAGTGGGAGGATAGATCAACTCCAACTGCTCAGGGTGGCACAGGGGGAAGACAGTCGGGGTCTGAGTTCAACAGCAACACACTGATCTCTATGTAAATAGATGGCTGTTTTCATATGGCTATATCGCTATAGATGGCTATATGTTTTTCCATTTAATATATTTTTACAAAACAAATCTGCTATAGAAAGGTAAAAACATGATGTGAATTCACCCTAGTAGGAGTGCCCCCCCCCCCTCCCCATGCAACGTGTCATCTTTGATGTGTCAGTACTCATACTCCATAAGGCTTCAGAAGGTGTCCTCAGATGTCTGGCAACAAGATCGATGTATAAGGAAGAGATCTTTTACAGTCCTATGAAAAAGTTTGGGCACCCCTATTAATCTTAATCATTTTTAGTTCTAAATATTTTGGTGTTTATAACAGCCATTTCAGTTTGATATATCTAATAACTGATGGACACAGTAATATTTCAGGATTGAAATGAGGTTTATTGTACTAACAGAAAATGTGCAATATGCATTAAACCAAAATTTGACCGGTGCAAAAGTATGGGCACCCTTATCATTTTATTGATTTGAATTCCCCTAACTACTTTTTACTGACTTACTGAAGCACAAAATTGGTTTTGTAACCTCAGTGAGCTTTGAACTTCATAGCCAGATGTATCCAATCATAAGAAAAGGTATTTAAGGTGGCCAATTGCAAGTTGATCTCCTATTTGAATCTCCTCTGAAGAGTGGCATCATGGGCTACTCAAAACAACTCTCAAATGATCTGAAAACAAAGATTGTTCAACATAGTTGTTCAGGGGAAGGATACAAAAAGTTGTCTCAGAGATTTAACCTGTCAGTTTCCACTGTGAGGAACATAGTAAGGAAATGGAAGACCACAGGGACAGTTCTTGTTAAGCCCAGAAGTGGCAGGCCAAGAAAAATATCAGAAAGGCAGAGAAGAAGAATGGTGAGAACAGTCAAGGACAATCCACAGACCACCTCCAAAGAGCTGCAGCATCATCTTGCTGCAGATGGTGTCACTGTGCATCGGTCAACTATACAGCGCACTTTGCACAAATAGAAGCTTTATGGGAGAGTGATGAGAAAGAAGCCGTTTCTGCACGTACGCCACAAATAGAGTTGCCTGAGGTATGAAAAAGCACATTTGGACAAGGCAGCTTCATTTTGGAAACAAAAATTGAGTTGTTTGGTTATAAAAAAAGGCGTTATGCATGGCGTCCAAAAAGAAACAGCATTCCAAGAAAAACACATGCTACCCACTGTAAAATTTGGTGGAGGTTCCATCATGCTTTGGGGCTGTGTGGCCAATGCCGGCATCGGGAATCTTGTTAAAGTTGAGAGTCGCATGGATTCCACTCAGTATCAGCAGATTCTTGAGAATAATGTTCAAGAATCAGTGACGAAGTTGAAGTTACGCCGGGGATGGATATTTCAGCAAGACAATGATCCAAAACACCGCTCCAAATCCTCAGGCATTCATGCAGAGGAACAATTACAATGTTCTGGAATGGCCATCCCAGTCCCCAGACCTGAATATCATTGAACATCTGTGGGATGATTTGAAGCGGGCTGTCCATGCTCGGCGACCATCTAACTTAACTGAACTTGAATTGCTTGTCCAAAATACCTTTATCCAGGATCCAGGAACTGATTAAAAGCTACAGGAAGCGACTAGAGGCTGTTATCTTTGCAAAAGGAGGATCTACTAAATATTAATGTCACTTTTCTGTTGAGGTGCCCATACTTTTGCACCGGTCAAATTTTGGTTTAATGCATATTGCACATTTTCTGTTAGTACAATAAACCTCATTTCAATCCTGAAATATTACTGTGTCCATCAGTTATTAGATATATCGAACTGAAATGGCTGTTATAAACACCAAAATATTTAGAACTAAAAATGATTAAGATTAATAGGGGTGCCCAAACTTTTTCATAGGACTGTATAAGGTTTCTGCGGGACTTTGAAAATATGTCTGTTTTCTTCTTCTCAGGAAGTGGCATCACGTCTGTTGGTTACATGGCCATGCTGCAGAGCAGTCTCTTTAATGTGGGAGATGTACAGAGATGTGGCATTGACAATGTACTTTATGTCACTTTTCTAAGAAGAAAAAGAAGCCATGTTTTTTAGTCCTGCACAACCTCTTTAAGTCCTGTAAATTGTGTGGGGGACTCCATGGACCAGATGTATTTTCACATCATATTCCACAGATGTTTCAGGGACCCCATTATTGTCTATAGTCATTTACCTGCACTACCATCATGGTAGACTTCCATCCTGCTTAGGTGGGCTGAAGACCACCATTATCAGGACCTTACAACCCCCCTCAGCTTTACAGCCCAGATGGAGAACAGGACAAATTATCAACAAGCTACCATGATCACTCCAAGCCTTCTGGTTGCTGCAATTACCCTTATCTTGAAGGAGGCCATTGCCATCACTGAATACTGCTGTCATTAAAGGGTGTACTTCGTCTGCAATAATGTTTAGGTAGGTGGTACATGTCAAATGGCAGAAAATATCAAACTACAGAATATGTAGGATGTAGCGTGGGAAGTGCATAAAGACACTGTCAGCAGCACAAAAAATAGGCATAACAGAATTTCACCTGTGGAGAAAATCATTGCATCTGGAGCTGCAGCCCCACTCCCATTCACCTGAATAGGAGCAGAGCTATTTCCAGACATATACCTAGCATATGGCTTCTGTTAGCTGAAACAAGTGATTGGGATGAGATCCGAGTGTTGGACCCCAACAAATCCGGTACTGATGACCTATCCTATGGATTGAGGAAAACCTTGATACCATTCTACAATGCCTATTTGCACTTGCCACCTCCACCTTAGTAGAATAGCAATGGCAGGAGTGATTCGGTAAATTTCCTTGCAGTTCTCAGTCACCCACTGGATCTCATATTATAGTTTGTGTGAACAATATGTGTATGTCTGGTAACATTTATGGTATAGAGGATCTGTCATCACATTCTTGCCAAAAATGTTTCCATCTTGTCAATGACAACCTATTTAAAATATCTAAATAAAAAAATATATACAGTATATATATAGCTATTTCGCATGAAAGTCACTGTTGTGTGTACTTTGCTCTATAGTCTATGGCTAGACAGTCACTGGTGACATGCAACAGAAAATGGTGAGCATGGTTGAAGCAGACACAGTACAATCATACAGAGACACATGTTATACAACTTTCCTGCCTCCGATGTCACCAGGGAGCACTAGCCTTATGGAAGCTTTCACTAATAGAGGTTCTGTAGACTGTTATCAGCTCCGAATTACATGGATTTTACTTCCTTCATATCTTCTTTCAGCACTCAGGACTAGAGATGAGCGAACACTGTTCGGATCAGCCGATCCGAACAGCACGCTCCCATAGAAATGAATGGAAGCACCTGGCACGTACACTTTGCCGGCAGCCGGCCGGCGTCACAGGTGCATCCATTCATTTCTATGGGAGCGTGCTGTTCGGATGAGGAAGAGCGTGCCTCGTCCCGTATGTACATGTTGTTACCTGGACATCTTCAATAAAGTTTGGACTTCTTAACGCACAGGGTGAGTGCCAAGTTTTCTTGATTTTTTTAAAATATTGATGATGGTCTACATATATCAATTACAAGCTATCTTCCGTAAAATCATGTGACGTGCTCCTGAACCACCATTTTAGACACTGTATCCTGAACAATATATATTCTAAATGAAAACATAGAATATAAATAACCCTGTTTGGATGAATATGTTTCCTTCCCAAATTAAAAATTCACTTCAGCCCCAGGTATAATTTTTTTACATTTCTTTTACAGATGATTTAGTGGACCTAGCAGTTTCACAAACAAAAATTTGGGGACATCTTTCTTAATATAGGGTTTATAAAAAAAAAAAAAAGAGCATATGGTCCTATTGGTCCACAGATGTGCTATACCATAAACCAATGTATAGGCCTGTAATGGTTCTGGTATAACCCAGTGAAGATACTTCCCTAGGGATATACTTCCCTAAGTAGCCCCACACAGTATAATGCCACCTTAGTGGCCCCAGATGGTATAATAACCCCTACATGGCTGCACCACATATAAAGTTGAAATCGGGATACAACAGGACAGCGCCTAACATGCAGGACTATCCCACTGAACCTGGGACAGCTTAGAGAGAGTCCTTGCTGCCTGGTTCAGGTACTCCATTTGCAGTAGGGTAAAAGTGGCCAATTGTTAGGGATTTTTCATAAAATCCACAAAAATTCAAGTACGCTTTACAGATTTTGCTTTAAGATAAATACTGTACAGTCAGGCAGCAAAGTACAAGCACAGTAATTTTAGCTTCCTACCATATGGTTTCCACAGATATTATGCTGCAAAATTACTTATAGCAAGAAACAAGGCTGTCAGCGGAGAAAAACTTACTTTATGGCAGTATGTTTCACTGAACAATGTACTGAATAACAAATGTGCTTAAGGGTTTATTTAGCAATTATAGTCTGGAATTACTGAGCAATGAAAAAATACCAGGGAAACAGTCAATGCTTTCTGCAAAACAGTTTTATCCTTTCACTGCATCATGGTGACCACATATATTAAAACACAGAGGAAAGTGCTTAACGTTCTGAGTACTGACACCCACCATCAGGGTGTTGGGAATGCGGTTTTAACTGCAAATCTTCTTTTTTGTTTTGTTGGGGGCAATATAGCTTCTTAACTCTCCTGATGAACTCCGAATAATGAATCTCCCGGGTGAAACACGTTGAGAGAATAGTGAGGACAACTAGACAGTTATAGCACACCCATCTTTACCTGCTAGTGCTGGCAGCACTAGATGGGTCTGTGTTAGACACAGGATAGTGAGTAAATCATTACGGATTACTGTCTAGATATCCTAGTCTGTCAGAACACAAGAGATATGGGGGGTGGGATCTATACCTCAGGTCTGACATGGTAATTCCCAACATACTACGGTGGAGTATCCAGTCTCCACTGACTAGAGGGTTAATACTGTTGTAAATTAATTCTGTTTAACTTGTGGACAGAAACATAGTGTCTATTCAGGATCAGCGCATCCCTCAACAGATTCCTCTCTACACAATATAAGTGCCTATTTGAGAGAGGAGGTAATTTGGGGGCTGTAATTTTCCTTTAATTATCTTTATTATACATTATATACTATATGGGGTATTTTAAATATTAATCAATAGAAATTGAGTTTTATCTTTATTAGAGTACATTTGGCCATCCAATTTATGGAACACTTTCGGTACATATATTAGTTAGACCTCTTTTTTGCTCAAACACAGAGTAAAGTGACCTCGTTGCTCACTATAACAATTATGTATTTTGCAGTAAAGAAATCTGAACTCCGGTAAAAGTAACTTTTACAATTTTATGGTATTAGGTATTTATTCAGTCTATCACCTCCTCCAAGCATATTCAACTGCTACCACTGCATTACAGTTATACATAACATACCTTTATTATGTATGTGATGTGACTTTTGTAGATTTTTGAGAAATACAACTTTGAAGTGATATTCACATTAGGTACTTGGTGCATTGGGGGCAGACCCTACAGCCTTGGGAGCACTACTCTTACTGCTCAAGCAGGGTGGGTGATGCCATAGCAGTGGGAAGATCAACTCCCACTGCACAGGTTGGAGCAAGCAGGAGATGGGTGGAATCTGAATGGCAAAAGCAATGCACCAGGGAGGTGAAGGCCTGCACCCCTAGTGCACCAGTTGCTTCATTTGTATAAGGCTTAGAATTTTGTCCAAATCTACAAAAGTAACATACATGTTAAAGGTACTGAATTTCCCCATGGTGGGACTATTAAAGGATTATCTTATCTTATGCTGGTTATCATTGTAACATGGTGGGGGTGGTTGAATATGCTTGGAGGAGGTGGTAGACTCCCCTTAAAACATCACTTTATATGCATATTTTGGAAAATAAATAATTTACTGAAGTCCTAGTGTAATAAGTTAATTCACCATCTATCAACATTTCCCGTTATTTGTACCTGATCACCATTTTGCCCCTTGTCCTATTTCGTACGTGGTTTACACCAATTATTTTACCTTAAACATCAAGGTCAAATTTTCAATTGTTCATAAGACACTTGTGCCTTTAGGAGGCTCAACGTCAGTGGTAGAGATGAGTGACCCAAAGTTATTGTGGTCCAATTCATACAAGCCAGCTAGAATACTGGCTGCCATGTGAAAGCAAGAGAAGCAGAGAAGAATCACATGGCCACAAGGATTAAGTGGGCTTCAACATAATGCCTTGCAACCAATTTCATGGCATGTGTCAATTATAAGGGATCATAGGTCAAAGGTCACTGACAGGCAGTGTAAAAAGTGAAAGAGAAGGTAACATCTCAAACAGTCAGAGAAATAGGAAATAATACACAGATACTAGTGCATCTCAATAAATTAGAATATCATCAAAAAATTATGGACTGATGCTCAGTGGTCAAAGGTGTTTTCAGATTAAAGTCAATTTTGCATTTCACTTGGAAATCACGGTTCCAGAGTCTGGAGGAAGAGTGGAGAGGCCGCTGTACACAATCCAAGCTGCCTGAGGTCTAGTGTGAAGTTTCCACACTCAGTAATGGTTTGGGAAGCCATGTCATCTGCTGGTGTAGGCCTACTGTGTTTTATCAATATTTATTTTCCAACAGGACTTGGCACCTGCCCACTTTGCCAAAAGCACCAAGACTTGGTTTAATAACCACAGTATCACTGTGCTTGAATGACCAGCAAACTCGCCTAACCTTAACCCCATGGAGAATCTATGGGGTATTGTCAAGAGGAAGATGAGAGACCCCAGACCCAACAATGCAGACGAGCTGAAGGCTGCTATCATACAACCTGAGCTTCCATAACACGTCTGCAGTGTCACAGTGCCATCGCCTCCAGGCCACATTGCCACATTGATGCCGTCATTCATGCAAAAGGAGCCCCGACCAAGTATTGAGGGCATTTACTAGACAGATTTTTCATTTGGCCAACATTTCTGTGTTAAATAATTTTTTTACAGTTAGTCTTAAATAATATTCTAATTTTCTGAGATAATGACTTTTGGGTTTTCCTTGGCTGTAAGCCATAATCATCAGCATTAACAGAAAGAAACACTATGAAAAGTTCACTCTGATTGTAATGACTCAATATAATAGATGGGTTTCACTTTTTCAATTGAATTACTAGAAAAAAAAAAAAAACTACTTCTTGATGATATTCTATTTTATTGAGATGCACTAGTAACAGTGTGGGATTGTGGGAAAGTGTAGGACTAAAGAAGAAGACTTTGATTTCATTGACAAACAGAGACAGGGGATTGGAGAATTTATTCACACCACATGGCACTAGTTTTGTATGTTTCCAGCACATATCTATTTATTCCTTGCTAAGCACCATAATCCAAAGAAGTTATACATAATACCTTTCTAAGTGATTTTTTTTTCCCTTTAAACGTGATAATATAAAATGCAAACACTGAAATAAAGATCCTGACTCTGTTCACCCTGGCTAAGAATTTTACCAGAGACAATATCCTCAATTGGATAAACTCTGTCCATATTCTACATGAGGGCATACTTTACTGTATGAACGTCATAGATGTGGGTTCCTTAGAGAACAGCAAATAACAGCTTCTAGTCTGGAAGGAAGCCACAGCATGAACTTATACTACATACACTATATGGTCAAACAATTAGAAGCCCAAACTCCAGCAAAACTGACTTTAATAATTACTTTCAAGATAATTTCCTTGTGTCAACATCCAAGAAGGTGAAGGCCCCACTACTGCTTTATGCTCTATATGCTCATGTAGGAGAATCCACCCAGGACACGTCTATGTTCTTATGACGTGTATTTGTGTTTCTATCTCTCAGTTAGTCTTGGCTGAAGACAAGCTGAAATACAAACAGCGAGCCAAAGACCCAAATGTTATATTGGAGAGGATTTCTCTCCTCAAAATCTCTTTTTCTATATTCTTCTTTACAGACATAATATACTATTATATAAGGACATATCTCTATATAACAATATATTATCAGTAGAAGAAAAAGCTAAAAGCTAATAATTTCAACACCTTTTAAAACATCTTAAAAACACATGTTTAAGAATATGCATTTTAATAGATTTGGCAAAACATGGGAAATAACATAAATATATTTGGTATCCTCATAATTGCAACAAGTTGATAATACATTGAACATATATTTTATGGTGACCAGTAAAGAAATATTTTTTTCTGAAATTGACTTGTAATGAAATGTAATACAAATTAAATACTCCTAATTCTTAAATTCTTATAAATGTAAGCTTGCTATGAACATTTATGCAAAGCCATTATCCAAATTAAATAGAACTCAGTAGTTTGTATTACCGTAAAAAATTGCTACCAGTGGAATATTCCTTTTTGGAGCCGGTGTGTAATAGGTGACATGATCTGTCTGGTATACTTACGTGCGTCATGTTCTTTCATATACACTTGTAGGCCTAAGCACAGTGAAATACGCATTGTTGTCTCCTGGGATTTATACAGCTGCACAATGTTTGAATGTTTAACCATCGGACACATATGCATTCCCTCTCCATGTTCTGTAAAGTACACAGATTTAGTCTGACCTTTTTATCATCAGCGATAACGGCAACCTTTATTATAGCCAAGGCTGCTCACATGAAATAAGCAAACATTATTGAATCCCTAGGGAATAGTTCAGCTTCTGCTAAATAAAACACTTCATACTAGAGATATTGCTGTAGAGCTCAAAAATGATCTTAATTTTTTTAAAAAACTTATTGTTATGATATATTGATGGGCATGAGGGGCAGGGAGTGGGGGGAAGAGGTAGGGGGACAGTTGAAGCAAGTGTCCATAAGTCGCCATGGCTCTCTGAGAGTTGGATGCTGGAATTTCATTCACACAGTCATTAGTTACATGGGATTTCCCAACCAATGTGTTGCAAATGCATAATAATAATAATAATAAATTTTATTTATATAGAGCCAACATATTCCGCAGCACTGTACAGAAAGTGCCACAGCAGGTTCTACCTGCTCAGGAGGCTGAGGGCCTTTGCGTTCAGGGGCCACTTCTTAGGGCCCTTTTCAACTCTATGGTAGCATCAGCCATCTTCTCCAGAGTGGCCTGCTACGGGCGTAGCATACCAGCCTGGGACAGAAATAGACTTAACAAGCTGATTAGAAGGGCCAGCTCTGTCCTGGGGAGCTCCCTGGACCCAGTGTAGGTGGTGGGTGACAGAAGGATACTGTCCATGGTGAGCTCCATGCTGGAGAACAACTCCCATCCCATGTATGAGACTGTGATAGCACTGGGCAGTATTGCCAGTGACCGACTGCTTCACCCCAAGTGTGAGAAGGAGCTATCGGAGATCCTTCTTCCCAAACACAGTCAGGCTGTATAATCAACACCAGGCTAAGCAAATATCACTCCGCACAGAGAACTAAATGATCCTGAGTCTCTCTTTTTTCTTCCTAGTTGCTATTACTCATGGTATCTGCTGCTATCTATCTGCTGTGAACTTCTCTGTGTTCTTTCTTGAATTATACTGTATTATCCATGCTGCTGTAATACACTGAATTTCCCAATGGTGGGACTATTAAAGGATTATTTTATCTTATCTTGTTGTAATGTTTTCTGCATTTCTGCAGTATAATGGAATTATCAAACTTGACAGATCTTGGTGTGAAAACTTTATGTGCTGCCAGTAAAGTTATAGCCTTTGCAAATACGGTAGTCAGTGACAATGGAAGAAAAATCTGTTAACACAGCGTATTCACAAAACTTTGTATTTGCTGACTTTACAATTGGAGAATGTTAACAGAGGGTCATCACAGGGATCAATGATCATGGTGGAAAATACTCCTTTTTATGTTATGTGCTTTGACAGTAGTACATATATCACAGCTTATAGCTTGGAGAGCCTGAGGCTGGTGCCACACTACTGTTTTATGTCCGTTGTTCTGATACATTAGAGGATGAGAACAACAGGCATTAAAAATGCAGGATTGACAGATACAAACAAGACGCTTTCTGTCTATATCCTTTATCACTAAGTGGAAGAACCTTTTATTGGCTTTCCATTTTTGATCTCCAAGTATAAAAGCATAACACAGAGAGCTTTTTTTTCTAGTCACAAACTAAGCAAATTACAAAAACGGACAAAAAATTGGCAGCATGAGACTAGCTGCAGAAAGTAGAAGTACAAACACGTTTCATATAGGTGGAAGCTAATGTACCTCTATGGCAGATCTATTATGGTTCAACAAAATGGAGCCGTAATACAATTGTACCCTAAAAATATAAAATTATTGGGCAATACAATATGTACAACACCATTGTCACATTACCAGTTCACTATATAAATGATGTTTAATCCCTATCAGGCACTTAGTCTATTAATCCTCACTACTTACTAGAAACTTACTGTATCTCTTATCTTTTGCAAAGAGGATGAGTTTTAATCATTGCAAAATCCCTTTAGGCTAAGGCTCCACGTACAGAAACGCACCAAAATGAAACAAAAACGCTGCGGAAACGCAAAGTTTTTTTCTGCTGCATTTTCCATTGCATTTTCGCAATAGCTCAGATGCTAGAGTATAATAAAGGGAGACACAGGGAAGGTGAAATAAGAAACCTCGCTTCACTTTTACTGGGCGTTTCTTTGGTCTCTCAGTGTCCTTTTTCGGCCTCTGGTTATGTCACACACCCCAGGTTCAACACAGAGGTCTAAGATTGGGCCTCAGTAGTTACGTGGGTCACGTTGGCATCATAACACTGGATCTTAGCATTGTGACCTCAACATGCCTCTACAGTGACCCTTGGTTGTGTGAAATCACTGGAGGCCATAGAAGACCTGAAGAGGGATGCCAACGAATCAACGAATGCCATAAGAATGAATAAGAGAGGTTAGTCAAGATGATTGTGTTTGTTATCATCTTCCCTAGACTTCCACTTGTTACACGTTGGCTCAGTGGTTAGCGTTGATGCCTTGCAGCACTGAGGTCCCAGGTTCAAGTCCTACCAAGGACAACATCTGCAAGGTGTGGGTTTCATCTGGGTACTCTGGTTTCATCTGGGTACTCTGGTTTCCTCTTAAACTGCAAAAACATACTTATAGGGAATTTATGCCCTATACCCTACTTGGGGCAGTGAGGGTAATACCTCCATAAAACACTGTTGGGTATGATGACGCTATATAAGTAAGCAAAGTAAAATACTCTGGGGTCTGAGAGGGACTTCTGGTTCTATCCAGAATACGAATCTTCTGAGGTTTGCCCAACTCTAACTGTGAACCTCATACAGGAGGTCAGAATGTATGAAAACTACATATACTGCTGGATGAGGACATGAGTACTAAAAATGCTAACTATCAGTCATGTAATATCCAGAAATAGTTTAATAAGTTCTGTGGATCTTGTTGTTCCTCATGTCTCACACTATACCCAGTACTCGGAATAATGTCAAGCCATTTCCGGCTCTGACATACAAACACTGACCAGAATACCGCTCTATCATTGTGACCTGATATTTGTCACTTTTCAGCTTGTATGGATTCATAAAATGTTCCTCTGACCTGGCCAAAAAAGGCTAGAGCATTAAGCAGAAGGGGGTCTTGTCATGGGGAATAAAAAAACAAAGTAACTGTAGTCTGCAGGCTTTGTATGTTCAATCAGTGAACAATCTACAAGGAAGGAAGCCATTAAACTCTGTTTTGACAAATTCAATGTACAATAAAATGTTCTTTTATATTTGACTTCCCACTAGAATAAAATTGAAATCAGTTTTCTGACAATGCAGCATTATTGGAGACAGAAATACTTGCAGCTTTGTCAGGGAATAATTGAAATGAAATAGGATATTCCTGTAATTAATATAAGTCTTGTAATAATCAGCTAATTAAAACGATAAAAATAGACAAGTAGAGATTTAATGGAAATAATCTACAGATACCTCAATGTAATATCAAGACAAGGAAATGAAGAGGAGGCACCAAGGCCTATATGGAAACATAATGAGCGTCAGATAAAAAGTGTTCTGTAAAATGTGCTCTCGCCACCAAGGACATGTTTTGTAATGCATTTTTCTTCTTAAATGCATTTATGAGGACTTAAAGGAAACCTTTCTTCACCTCCACCATTTCCATCCTTCCGTAGATGCCAATCCACTATTTCCAGGGCAGTTGGAATTGTTTTTGCTCCGGAGCAATCAGTGCTGTTAGTTTCAGCACACAATATGCTAATTAAGCTATCTACTGGTTGGGCTTCGGTTGGAGCAGACAAACTGGGACCACCCACCTGACAGTAGCAGGGGTGTAACTTGAGAGAGTGCATGGGTGCAGTCACACCGGGCCCAGCAGCCTTAATGGGCCCATAAGCACTGGCATCAGTATAGAGTTTCAGCTTCCATCTAGCCCATAAGCCAAGGAAACCCACAGATTACCCTAACCACACTAAAAGGCTGATTAAACTCCTTAGTACCCATAACCATCACTATTCACTGTAGGGATGAGGTAGGGGGCCCCGGATAAAAGATTGTACTGGGGCCCACAAGACTTTAGTTATGCCACTGGACATACTGGGGGGCTAGAGAAAAAAATCTAAATGTGTTAGAATCAGAGGAAAGGCTCCTATTGAAAAATGCAAAGAACTGGAGTTGGTGCAAGTGGAGAAAAATTGATGACTTATCTTAGGACCAGAAAGTGTTAGAAGTGTCAGAAATGTTCTGCTTCTCGGGCCATGTGACGTCACGCTCATCAGTAACATTGGATATTTGCAGCTCAGACCCATTCCCATATACAGAAAGAAAAATGTACCTTCTTATGGGTGAAAGGATTATATAAATATAAATGACCTCATTCCAAATGTCTCTTTCCATATCAGTGGGAAGGTTGTAGACACGCCGCAGTAAAATCCCTGGTGTGAACATGATATATAATATAAATATATAATAGCTGCCTCACATGGGATGACTAAAAAGACGTTTATGGCATTTGTTGCGGAGAACAACACTAACACGTCTATTTAAGAAATATGTGAAGTCCGGATCCCTCATCGGGGACTCATTAGATTGCGTTTCTTCTCAGCCAGCTTCAGGAAAGATTCTGCACCGTAAAATTGGATGAAATAACACAAATTCATGCCCTTCTATTTAAATGAAGTCAGCAAAAGAGGTTGTGCGCGGCCTGCAGTAACTAATATTTCTCTCTGGTTGGACGTGTTTTACACTGCACTGTCAACAGTCTGTCACACAAATAAATAGGAATAGATTCAGATCTTGTACCCAAATAGCATTACTGGAGCATTGTGCAGTGAATACCAAGTACATCAGGCCAGATCACTGTGTATCCTCAGTCCTCTAGCATGAATATAATGATGTCTGCATGGACCATACCTTAGATATCATCTATACCTGCAGATAAGTTAGTCAAGAATTAAACAAGCAATAAACCCTATATAATAAGAATGATAACAAAGAACAGCACACATATACTCAACTTTCCCAAGCTGTTTGTCAGTCTGCAGAATTTATCTGCATGTTCTATTTATAAATAACCATACAAAAATCCTGAAGAGAACACAGGGTTAATTTCCTGCTGGTATCTTCCATCTTCAGCCGGCAGATGGATGATGGCGGAGCTAGACCAAGGAGGCAGTATTTAATCTTATTTGTCTCCAATTGCAGACAGAGCACTGGAGAGACATGTCCTGCTACAACCAGTTGTCTCAAGTCTGGACGCAGCGTTGTGAGAGATCATGTATTTCTCAGTTCAGATTGCAATATGAGACAGAATAAAGTCAAACCGAATGAGAATACTGAGCGAAGAATTGCTGTCTTCTATGTTTATAGAAATAAACTTTATAAGATGTTACCAACTAATTACATGTGAATATACAAGGGTGTAGGGAAACTAACTAATACAAATACTTGAAGGGTCCCCACTTATCAAAATAAATGATAAAACGTAACTTTTACTAAATACACTAATAAAACTCGTCCCTCCTCAGTCCTTCTTAATATAAAATCACCACCTTCTTTTTGATATTAAATCGGGTATAATAGAAATTCCATGTGGACACCTTGATCAGGAGGTAAGTATTGCTAGGTGAGTGTCAGCGGCTGGCTGATCAAATGACTAATCAACCCCTCTGTCCACAACACCCCAATCTACATCACATTACTTCCACATCCATACATTTTGGAAGTGTCATCACTATATAAACACGATTACTGGTGCCTAATAGATACATAGCAGATACAATGTTACAATGTTAGAAAGGCACTAATGTATCTGGTTCTGACAGTATAGGGGGTGAGTAGGTAAGAGACCTTGTTCAGGCAGGTGGGCATTTAGCAGTCAGTGATTCCACCCCATATCTATCTCTCACCACTAATCCATCCCCCTTCAAACCATGTCTGTGTCCATTTCTAACTCAAGACAGTCCCCTACGCGTTTCCCTATTCAGTTCATCAGGGGGAGTAAGTAATTAGATCATGCACCCGATGTGCGGTAAAAACCGCAGTTCGCGGGACCACGGTGGTTGGCCCCGCTACTTAAAGACTGTACTCGCTCATCTCTAGCAATAACGTCAAATCAGAAAGTGGACAGAAAGAGGGATAAAATGAGATACCCCTAAAATCACTCTCAGTCCTTTTTGTGCTTCCATAAAGTATATGTGTGTCCTCCTTATGTAATTCATACCCCCTCATAGCATAATGGCTCCTGTGTCCCACACAGTATAATGGTCCCTGAGTGCCCAAACACACTATAATGCCCTCACTAAGCAGCCGCACACAGTATAATGCCTGCTTAGAGTCCTCCACAAATGATGATGCCCAGTCAGTGCCAATACACAGTATAATGTCCCCACTCTGAATAGTGCTGCTTAGTGTCATCACACAGTTGGAGAGTTGCTGCGACAGAGCGACCACATGCGTTAGTGTATAGAACGAACACAGCATCCCAGAAGGGCCTTAGATTGTCATACTTCAACCAGATGTGATATACCACGATCCATTTTTAATGTCCTGGTGGAGGGAAGGAGGTTGTCACTCAGGATTTTACCGTACATGGCTCCAACCATTCTCCCATTGATGTGGTGAAGTAGTCCTGTGCCCTTAGCAGAGAAACATCCCCAAAACATAATGTTGCCACCTCCATGCTTGACAGTGAGGACGGTGTTCTTTGGGTCATAGGCAGCATTTCTTTTCTTCCAAACACAGGAATTTTTGTCTCAGCTGACCACAAAACCTTCTCCCAATCACTCTCAGAATCATCCATGTATGCATTGGCAAACTTCAGACAAGCTTGCACATGGGCCTTCTTGAGCAGGGGGACCTTGCGGGCACTGCAGGATTTTAATCCATTATGGCTTAATGTGTTACTAATGGTTTTCTTAGTGACTGTGGTCCCAGCTGCCTTGAGATCATTAACAAGCCCCCCCCCCCCCATGTAGTTTTAGGCTAATCTCTCACCTTCCTCATGATTTGGGATACCCCCTGAGGTGAGATTTTGCATGAAGCCCTACATCAATGTCGATTGACAGTCATTTTGCATTTCTTACATTTTCTTACTATAGCACCAACAGTTGTCTCCTTCTCTCCCGGCGTCTTACTTATGGTTTTGTAGCCCATTCCAGCCTTGTGCATGTCTATGATCTTGTACCTGACATCCTTAGAAAGCTCTTTGGTCTTGGCCAAGTTGTAGAGGTTAGAGTCGACTAATTCAATGAGTCTGTGGACAGGAGTCTTTTATACAGGTGACAATGTAAGATAACTGTCTATAATGCAGGTAGCGATTATTATGAGCATCTAACTGTTCTGTCAGGGCCAGAACTCTTAATGATTGGTAGGGGATCAAATACTTATTTCTCTATGCAAAATGCAAATAAACTTATAAAATTTAAACAATGTGATTTTCTGGATTTTATTATTGATATTCTATCTCTCTGTTAAAATTAATTTACCCTTAAAATTATAGACTGTTCAAGTCTTTTTCAGTCGGCAAACTTACAAAATCGGCAAGGGATTAAATAATTAATTCCTTCACTGTATACCTAAGGAAAATTTCTGATAATTTTTCTGACTCCATAAAACATCATTAATATATCCCTATCAAGGCCAGCTTTGGAAAGCATTCGAAATAAGGTTTAATGGCCTAAAGACCCAAACTCTAAGCTGTACTAATAAATTTAATTAAATCACCATAACGCTAATAGAATCATGGAGTTACAGTTTTTATTCTATGGACTCTGAAGTGTGGTTATATTCTGGCCACCTGAAGCCCAGTCTGACTCTCAGATCTTACAGTACATATTGCACTATTCTAGCATATTAACACATCATAAATGCATGATTTACATAGTATTGCCCAAGTAAGATATCATCGCTACAGATATTCTATAAGGAAAATGTTTGCTTTTCTATTCATACCTTCCACTTTTGTTGACAATTATTTTTTTCTGCTTTTCTTGAATTTTATATTTCTGGGGGGGGTTTTTGTCAATTGGAAGAATTTATTTGCTGTATTCTATATTTTTTAACCATCTACAATAAACTCATCCAACTCCAGTGACTGCTTTTGTTCTCTTCCCTTACCATTTACATAATAGATGGTATTATACATGAATTATATCTGTCACTACTATAATATTAAACCTCTTATAATTCATAGCACAAAATCATAATTCTAAACTGATCTGAAAGTATACTGTAGATTTACTGAGCAGAGGATTGTATTCCATCAAAGCAACTCTTGTATATCTGACATTATGTTTACTGGCCTGTTTACTGTACACCAGGAGAATAGGGCCTTCCAAGTAATACGAAGCAGGCATAGTCTCCGGCTTGTAGCTCTCACAGTGAGTGTGACTGGATTGACTTTCAGCTCCAATTTCCATCAAGTCCCAGGCTGAATGTTTTCGCTGCAGGAAGATGTCACTGTCCTGAAGTTGGCTTTCCCTGAAACTATTCTTTTGCTACAAAACAGACACTTTTCTCTAAAACTGAATTCTGTACTGTTCCAGTAACCAAATAACGCTCAGGGATCACCCAGGTTATTAGTATTGGTTCTCATTTTTCAGTTAGCACAGTAATAAAAGACTTATAATTACACAAAAGAGGAAATAACTATATTAAAGTGGTGTATTTCTATTTGTCTATATTAAGTTTATAGTCTTACTCTTTTAAGTCTTTAATATTAAAGTATTTCCATAATTACATTAAAAAAAAGAATAATAGACGTATTAAAAAGCAGCACTTCAGGCTCCTGAGTTGGGCTGGAAATATTGTTGCACAGGATTTGGATCCCGCTGAAGACAGAGGCAGCTGCGTACACAGTGAAGAGAGCACGATGAGCACAATAAACTGGTGTAAAAGGCCATTTTCTTGTGGCTGCTAACACAGTAAGCTGGGGTAAGCGGCCACAAGAAAATGGCTCAGTTGGCTTTGCCCAAGCCCCGACGGTAGAGCTGACTGCACATGTCTAAAAGTTTGAAGCCAGCACCAGAAGAAGACACAGGGAGAGGCCGTTCCAGGCGAAGATAAAGGTGGCGCTGGACATTTTTCTCGCAGCATTGGGGACGCCTCCAGTGCTGTTTGAAAGCTGGGGCTCGCCCCCAGTGCTGCAAGAGAACTCATTTGCATACAGAAGAAAACCAGTGTTTCTACTGAAAGGGCGGCGCAGAGAAGACTTCTAAACATTATAGCACTGGAAAGCCAACAGTGCACTGAATTTTTATAGAAAACAAAAAATATTTACTATAATAATATTATATTCTATAAATGACCAAATATAATTAACCACGTGAAGTGTATATTCATGGGTGCCCAAATATATTTAAATGCAAAGCTGTTGGCAACCTAAAGAAAGTGTCCACACATTTATCCATATGTGTGCTGTCATGCTACAGAATAGCTTGTTTACAATGTGGTCCCTCCTTTGGCCTTTCTGATTTGTCTGCTAAAAATATGTCTGCTGAGTCTTGGAAAATTGCAGCTTCGTGTGTTTGGTACTCAGGAAACCATTACTTTTGCACTTAACTTTACATCCTTGACGCTTCGGATCTTCCATTACTTATAATAAAAGCTGCATGTTTCAATATCCCTTTAACTGACTTGAAAACATCTTAAATTTATAGCTTGCAAAATTCCCAGTAGCCGCCTGTTGTTATAGAAATTACATTGATGGATGAATGGTGACCCATGATCCATAACTCCCCTGGTAAAATGCTGACTGATCACTCAATGTAAGAGGTGCATGAACAACTAACATTAAGTGACTCATCAGGTTTTTTAAGTAAGGCTGATACAGTTTGTGCGTTCTTTCTTATGCTATTTATATAAGATATGTATCTATAACTCCACATCATGTAGCGTTTCAGTATGGCATTACTTTGGCTCTCTTTTTGCAGTGCTTTAATGCTATTCTGTAATATACAGTTGATAATATTAGGTTAAGTTTGAGCTGTAACTAAAGTAAGTAACCTAAGATTCTCATAACCACAAATTAAATATTTTGACATGTACAGTATAGTAAAATGAAGGATCATCATAACAAAATTCGAATTGTTCTGAACTTCGGGAAAATTTTGGCTGGTTGACTTTCTGCAAAGTTTCAAATCTAATGGGCAGTTTGAAAAATGCTCAGCACCATGAAGGGCACCAGAAATGGTAAGCAATAATGTACACTATTTCCTCATTCCTCTTGATTTTCCGCCATGTGAACACACACGACAAATCTGCAGCAAAATCCAAGTGTGTTCCATCCTACAAATGTATAAGTTCACAACATGCTCATTGTGCAGAAAATGTGTGCAGCATGTGGATAAAATTGTAAAATCACATCTACTGGCCTAGAATGTAATCCACTGCAGATTTTATTTATGCAAATCTGCAGGGAAAATGTGTAATGATTTCTACCAGTGTTGTTAATCCTAATATTGATAATAGCCAGACACGTACCTAACGCCATAGCAGTGGTGCAACTAAAGTCTTGTGCGTCCCAGTGAAAACTTTTGTCCGTGGCTTCATACCCCTTTTATAGAGCAAATTCTTGATAGCAGCGGTTACAGATGCTGCAGCAATATCTAAGATAATTGAAAGAGATATAGCTTTAGTACCCACAACTACAGTTATCAAGAATATGGTGAGTGAGCAGCGCAGCTCCCAGCCTGTAAACAATACTAGGACAGTATAATGTGCTCCACAGTGGCCCACACACGGTATTAAATGCTCCACAGTGGCCCACACACAGTATTACATGCTCTACAGTGGCCCACACACAGTATTACATGCTCCACAGTGACTCCCAAACAGTATTACAAGCTCTACAGTGGCCTCCACACAATATTATATGCTCACAGTGGCTCACACACAGTACTACAAGCTCTACAGTGGCCTCCACACAGTATTATATGCTCACAGTGGCTCACACACAGTATGATATGCTCCCAAGAGCACCCCCCTCCTAGAGCCAGTGCTATTATTATACTCTGGGGTCTCCTTAGCACTCCTTATACTTTTGGGGCCATCCTCACTCTCTCCTTCAGTCTGCACTCCATCTTCTTCTGTCTTACGCTGAGGTCCTGCCCTCCAGTGGTCACATGGGGTGCGATGATGTCATTACCCCGGTACGCCCGATGTGACTGCTAGTGTAACCTCAGTCACAGGCAGGAAGAGACCCAGAATGACTGCTCAGCTCAGGACAGGTGAGTATAAGTATTTTTTTTTATTTTTATACACCTCCCCTGGGCTGGCATTTAATGGAAAGCGACCTGGGCCCCTTTCCATTAATAATATGCATAGCGGTCGGGGAACAAGGCTTTCCCTAACCACTATCATGGTGGACCAGGACTCTGCCCATTTCCTACTGGCCGCTGGCCCAGTATGCCAATGCACCATAGCAACCTTAGCATCTGCTATAGGCCTCGTCAACGTACGGCCATCCACTGCTTTCTTTTTTTTTTTTAAATAGTCATTACTCACTGCTGTGTGGGGGGCTTTAAAGGGGTCCATACTGTTGGGATGTAGGGATGTGTAACTTTGACACTTATTAGATGGGGGCTTCTAACAGGGACAGTATACTGTATGGTGGTCTGCAATGGGGACAATATACTGTACAGGGTCAATAAGAGAGACAATAAATTGTATGGTGCCAATAAAGCGGCAAAATACTGTGTGGGAGTGGATAACATGGCTTTTTTTTTTTTTTTTACAAGGGCAGGGTTTTGCTTGTCAATCACTGAGAGATGATATTTTAGTTATGATTGGCTTAAAAAGGCAAAAAATATGGGCCAATGTAAAAACACATCAATTTTCATGAATTTGTAAAATGCATTTATGGTGCTTTTTGAACACACTTGAAATACATGTCCATACATAATGTAAGGACACCCTAAAACTGCTTTTAAGGTGGACCCCTGTTGCAAAAATGAAGCATTTGTGCTATGGCGGAAACGCCGTGGCCAAAAAATGCTGTATTTTACATTACCTGTAAAGTAGATGGGATTCTAAGAAATCCCATCCACACATTGCAGACAACGCTACAATTTTGAAAATCGCAGCATGTCAATTATACCTACTAAAATGCTAGCGTTCTCCATATAGGTATAACAGAGGTAGAAAGTCCGCTGATGAAATCTCCAGCAGTGTTTATTTAAGTGATTCGTTATGTGGGGCCTTAACCTGAAACAGCTTTTAAGTGTGAACAGAGCTTTTGCGGTGTTTTGTTTTTTTTTTTTCTTTTGTTTCTACTATTCAAGTGAAAATTGTCACTACTAAAGATAGGACTGAAATGAAGTTAGTAATGACAGGATCGGAATAAATTAATCTTCTAAACACAAAAAGGACGAAGGATCAATAAGACAATGAGTTAACAGATCACTACAGCCAGAAGGTCAAGCACAAGATAAAGTCCATTAATGAAAATGTTGCCTGATAGTCGATGTGCTCATAAAATTTGACTGAATAATTAAAAGAAGACCGATGAGTACTATGATTGGCTCTATTAATTCTTTATGTTTGTTATTACATATATTAGCTTGCATGGGTTCTTTTTTTATGTGAATTACGGTGGTTTTCCAATTGGGCATTGGGCCTTGCCACACATGCACACTGTCAGGAAAACATTCAAGAAACATTAACCTAAAAAAAGAATAATAAAAGTAAACACGAAAAGTGGTAAAATAAAAAAAATACTTTATACTCTGATGTAATTCCACAGCGGCTCTAGCACTGCTGCACTATTGGCCCTGCAGTGCTACATTCACATGGAACCACTGTAGCGATTCGCTGATCTTCAGTGGTTATACCGGCATGTCCAGCACAAGATGGCTGGGACTAGTGATTGCAGGGGTAGCGTGTACGTGTTTTGTACATCATTAGGGTGTATTCACATGGAGGAAAATGGTGAGGAATTTGGTGTGGAATTTCAGCGCTGAGAAAAAGCCTCCCATTGACTTCAATGGGTTCCTTTTTCTGCTAGCAGGAAAAGGAATCCATTGAAGTCAATGGGAGTAGAGATGAGCGAATACACCCCCCCACACACACACATAATCAATGGTGTATAGAAAAAGGGCTAGAGAAGGTGGGAGGGGAATTGAATTTTTTCTGCGATCACCGCGTGGTATTCAACTGAGTACACCAATAATTATGAAGGGGAGGTATTCGATGGAATACTACTCACTCAACTCTAAATGGAAGGGTTTTTTTTTCAGCGCTAAAATTCCACACCATATTCCTCACCATTTTCCTCCATGTGAATGGATTCTTACTGTAGGACTAGCGAAAGATTGGTGTAACTACTGGGGCGGGGGGTGCTGGGGTGACTGTGGGTATAATTTATTTTGTTTTATCACTTTTTTCTGCTTTTTTTTTTTGTTTTTTTTTAATCCAGGATCACCCCTTTTAGAACCTTTCTGCAATTTTATCTGGTACTCCAATAATTTGATACAAGTCATATCGACGGTTAAGATATAATTACATTAATTTAATTAAAACTCAAATTTTCTGGGGAGGGGGGGGGGGGGTTCTAAGCCACTATATTATACACTGATGAAAAACCTCCAGGGTAAATGAAATCTTTCCCTGATCTTATTTTCTGTTCGCTATCTAAAGAGAGTAACTTATCTTCTCTTGTCATTCACACAATTTGCTTCATTTGTTCCTGTACAGGGAACATACAGCACAAAACAAATTAAAGCCATCACTTTCCTGGCTCCTGAGCCTTCGGATGACATGATGGGTGATACATAATTGAAAACTAATCTCTTTAAGCATCCTTTCCCTTTAACGCTTGTCAGTCAGACCAAGGTATCTGATAAACATTGGTATCTCTACTGCAGTTTGATCTACAACACCCTTCACCCCGGCTTTCCTATAGACAACACGTCTTACATCCCTTTAAATTCTTTATAGTCAGCAGTACTAATAATAAGATTATCACCTGTACGCTAGACCTCATGCCATTCTTCACAGAACTTGATGACTCAATCTTCTTCTCATATGTGAGCTTTTATTCTACATATTGAACCACTGCAGTATTCAGTCAATGTTTATAGCTTAGTCTTTAGAGAGTTGCTTTTTGCAATGCAGCTTTTTCTCGTTTCATTTTTTGCCAATTTGTTTTCCATTCTACCAGAAAAATAAGCTCCTGGTTCGTGACAGGTAGAATCTTTTACAGATCTAACATGAGAAATGCCCAGTTGCCAACACTACAGAGGATAATAATATCAGTGCATATAAGACAGGGACAGGTAAAGAATGGCTTGTTATATTCGCTTTCAGCATCCATGTTTAGATTTATCTTATATTAATATCTAGTAAAGAAAAAAGATACAAGCAAAGTTTCAACAACAAGTAACTTTTTAAGATCCAAGGTTAAAAAATTTTGTTACCTGCTTCAGTTACTTATATTTATTCCAAACTTCTTGCTGATATTCCCCCAGGTATATTATCCTCTTTCTGACTGCCTGTTAGGCTGGTCTTACACGACCGTAATGCTTTTACGGTCCGCATGTTGCTGATCAGCAACACTAGTTGCTGATCATCAACATACACTCTGCAGATGCCCGTAAACTGCCGCACTCCCCCATAGAGATCTATGGGCGAGTCCGTGCAGTGCCGTGAAATGCGGCCATTACGGACTTGTTCTAAAAAGTGCAGACCTCGGTTGCGGCCCGGCACACCACGGATAAAATATCCGGTGGTGTAAGAGGCCGCATTGAGTATAATGTGTCTGCAAAAGGTCCGCAATTGAAAACCCTCAATTGCGGACCATTTGCGGTCTTAACTACGGTCGTGTGAGGCCAGGCTAAACTATATATGTCCCAGTTACAGCTCTTTATCTCTGTAAGGACAAATCTAATAGCAGCTGCAGTATTGGGAAACTGGCTGTATGTGACAGTCAGACTCAGTAGATAGACAGCAGGCATTGTTTATTACCATCCCTGCCGCATTGATCGCTATACACAGCAATGGGAATCACCATGATGCAGATTTTAGCCACCACCAGGAATGGTGAGGCAGTTAATGCGTATAGTCACCTTACACTCATTGCTCTTACTTGTATGTCAGAGAAGAAAGGGCCCAAAGTGTCAGACCCGGCCGCCTGCACAAGTGTTAGTGAGGGTAAAATGGGGTTCAATAGTTGTTTAATCCCTTCGTGTCATGCACTATAATATTATGGTAGATGTCGAGGGTTTAAATATGGCACCTAGGGGCAGACAAATAACGTGTCTTGACCCCTGTCCCAGTTCTTTACAGTGAGAGAACAGTCAGTTGGGCCACAATAGACTTTTGTGTAGATCAGCTTCACATGTGATATGTCCAGCCCTGAATGGTCAAAAAAAACCCTGATTCTTGGCCATTAAAAACATGGCCGAGAATTGACCGTGGTTGTATAGCTTTACCATTTACCTTAACACTGCTGCCATTCACTTGATGTAAAGAAGACATTTCTGTTACACAGAGCTGCCTGCTTTATATGTAAATGCAGCAGTTCTATGTAAGTAACGTTATAGGCAGTGGGGTCAGGGTGGCAATTAAACTGTGGGTACAATCAGAAACCACCATCAAACTCACCGTCCACTGACTCCTCAGTCTAGAGGCCCTCAGGATTGAGGCAAACTCCAGAGGGGCTGGGGGAAGGTGTAACATAAAAAAATAGAAACAAATGCCTTGACACACTAGTATCCGCTGCAGCAGCCTAGTCAGTCAACTGCTGTAATTCGGTTCTCAGAGCCCATGCCCCTCACATGAACACTGATGCCAACCAGTAGCCTCAGCAGTTGCAGACGCCACTAATAGGCCTCAATGGTCACATAAGATGCAGAGCTTCTGGGGAATGAAGAACAGCGCACGACCAAACAGACTGCGGTTTATGACACCAGAACGCTGGAGACAGCTGAGCATATTTATTCTTCATGTTATATCTGCCTTGGTCCCTTTGCAGTTTGTCCAATTTCTGGACAATCTCTTTAAGAATAATATCCCAGTATAATGCACCCAGTATAATGTTCCACAGTGGCCTCCATACAACATAATGTCCCACAGTGGCCTCCACACACTATAATGTCTAAAGTAGCCCCTCCACACAGAAAAATGTCCCATAGTGGCCACTCTACACAATATAAAGCCCCATAATGGCGCTTCCACAAACTGTAATGCTCTGTAGTGGCCCATATGGCTTTCTTTACAAATTTTCCAAAAATGTTGAGTTTAGAAGAACACAAAATTAGGGGGTGTTCACCACCTATGAACCATTATTATACTCTGGGGTCCCTTCAGTTCTCTTCAAATAAGAGGGGGTCCAGGGGAGCTGGGGAAATGTAACAAACAGCGTTACTCACCATTCCTGGGCCTTGGTGCCAGTTTTCTGGAATGGCATCAGAGACCAGTGAGGCCTGTGATTGGGTCTCAGCAGTCACGTCAGCTTCGTAATGATGTCAGCTTAACATCATGTGGGCAGGGGTGAGCCTGCTCCTTTCGCCGCCCGAGGCTAACTGCAGAAAGCCGCCCCCCCCCCGCCGGAGGAGGGGGCGGATCGGGGGCGTGGACGGGCGGATTGGGGCGTGGTCGAGCGAAAGGGCGGGGCTTAGCCCCGTTCTCCGGCAGAGAGTAGGCCCGGAGTCTGCCTGCTCTCTGCCTGAGCGTGAGGGGAGGCTGCCGGAGCAGCGCAGCTCCAGTGGCCTCCCCAAACCACCGCTCGGTGATAAGCCAGTCCAGTCCTGGACTGGCTTAGGTTGGCAAAAATGCCGCCCTCCCTGAGGCCCTGGCACAGTGCCGCCTGAAGCGCTCGCTTCAGGTCGCCTCATGGGAGGTGCGGCACTGCATGTGGGTCACACTGGCATCATTTTGCATCAAGAAGCCGATGTCACAATCACAGGCCTCAGCCTCAGATCTGAAGAGATCCCAGAGTATAATAGCAGTTTTGTTTTGAACCTGTTCAGTACCAATGAAACCACTGGGCAAATTTGGTGCGACAAATCTCGTGAGATTGGCCCAAAAAATAAAATGGCCCACCTTCCCTTCATGAGCCCATGTACAGCCACATTCAATAACTGAGCAGGCACCTTAGCTGAGGGGTTTCTGGCAGCAGTACCGGTGACTTTGATGGCAGGCGTTTACCGATCAGATGCCATGGTCAAACATAACCATGGCATCTGAATGATTACTTCTCATTGCCCTATGGTAACAGGAAAGGTCTCCTGCGACGTAATTGTGTGAGCTGTCCTGCTACCATGGCAGTCTTCTAATGCTCCCAGGTAGTAATAGCAGTTGTATAGTTACATAGGGAGTTTGCCTTAGATTTTAGTACAGTTGTACTGCAGTGGCACAGGTGATCTAAAGATCACATGATCAAGCTTCCAAAAGTGGGGTAAAAAAAATTAGTTTTTAAAAATATTTATACATTTACATATTAGGCATCCCCAACTCTGAAAATGCCTGAGCTATTAAAATATCAAAACATCACAAATAGTGAAAACTATAACGTTTAAAAATCAAAATGGCTTAGTCGCCATTTTTTTTGCCACCTCAACTCACCAAAAAATGGAATAAAAGTGATCAAAACTACGTCACAATCTACTTTCCTGTCCGCATGTTCTGTGCGGAGATCTCATGGTAAGCACATGGACCCCATTATAGTCTATGGGGTCCGTGTGGTTTCACTGCACACTGCTTGCAAATGCGTTCGGGGGTCTCCATGCGGACTACCCGAACGGATTACCAAACGCGTAAGGGTAACGCTTGTTTCACACCTGCATCCTGATTCCGTTCGAGGGTTCCGACCCCCCATTCTGCTTCAAAAATACTTGCAGGACTTTTCTTTCGGCATTTTTCAGGCAAAAACCTGGCTGGACCCCATTATACAGTCTAATCGGTCCGTGGGTAACCACTTTTTTAAGCAAATCAGGTTTCTGTTTTTCAGGTCCCCGAGCGGATCCATAGAATGTAAACTGGATGCAGGTGTGAACCTAGAATCAGTGGAATTCTGGTTAATCTCATTCACATATTGTAGGGAAAAAAAGAGCCACATAAAAGCTGCATTTTCAGAAACACATTTGTTTTTGAAAAATACAACATGTCAATTTTAGCTGCGGAATTGGGAACATCTTCTGTATAGATTTAATAAGGGAAGAAAAACTTTAGCGAAAAACACAGCAGAAAAAAAGCACAATTCATTTTCACAATATTTTTTAGTTGGGTTTTGCTACATGGAGCTGTAGCCTTATGCGATTTTGCCCCATTGCTCAAATTCAACACCATTTAGAATTTTACAACTGTACATTGTACAGAATATTAAATGGTGCAATTATTTTGTATAAGTATAAGGTGCTGGGCAAAAAATGGCCCTCAAACAGAAAAATACAAAAGTCATAGCTTTTGCAAATTCCTGTAAAGGAGGTGACATGTGGATTCAGACAGAGGCATAATGTGAAAACCCTGGGCCCCAGCGCAAAACCATATATATATATATATATATATATATATATATATATATATATATATATATTATAATATATATACATTATGATATTATGTAGCAGAGGGATCTGTACCCCTCCCTCAGACTAGTGAACTGGGGTACTCTAAGTATACGTGGCTGTCTTGATTCCCCCGACACCCCACCCCCCGACTTCCTGCAGCATTCCCCCCAGGGATGTGTGTTCTCTTCTAACCTGTTCCACATAGAGTACTGTTTTCTTTGACACAATATTACCTAAGCACAGTCTCTCTTCATAGTTGACCTTTAGAAACAAAAATTTCTTTTGGTTATTTCCAGTTTTCCATATCACAATGAATAGAAAGGTTCAGGCAGCTAAATATGGGCTATTTTCATAATTCACATTCATTTCCATAAGAATGAGCATAAGGGTTTTTTTGTTGTCCATAACAATACCAGTTTGCAAAAGTAATAAAGCGGTCCCATAAGTTAACCCCTTTAAGCATTTTCCCAAAGACCCTGAAAGTTATACAATACTGTACAGCCAATGGCAGCCATCTTCAGATATTGTATCCCATCTTCCATAAAAATCGACCTTAGATTTTTGGATACTTGTTAAAGACAAAAAGGTGACCAAGATGTGATACATGGGACATAATTGTAATATACATAAAAATATATAAAAAGCCTAACAGTAAGATGCCCCTCCAAGTTATATCAATCTAATGTTTCATTTCCTAATATCGTGAAATAAATGTTGATCTTGCTACTATTTCGGTCATGTAATTTCAGTAACATTCCAATGAGAGTGCAGGTCATGATAAGAAATGTGATTATATGTAAGTGTTGTCTTCACATATGAGTATATACAAGCACAGCCCTACATAAATCACAGCAATAAAACAGCCACACTAAGCCAGTTAAACTGGGATTTTATAGGCCCCCATAAAGTAGCTGCCCCCACTTTCACATTAGCATGATTTCATTTTATTAGGCAATGGTTGCTTTAAGGTCTTTAGTGCAATAGCAAATAAACCAAAAGGCTGCACTTCATGCCTAATATATGACTGAAAGATATTTATAAGCCAAGCTGCATTTATGCATCTTTATAAAGACATCATTCCAAGGCGAAATCCAAAAATATATTCCTTTAGAGAAAGAAGAATTTCAGGGCATACACTAAATAAACAGCGCAATAAAAGCAATAGCAGTTATTTAAGATGTCAGCGTAATTGCATCGACCAATAAATCACTTAATGTCCCTATAAATCTACGAGTAAGGTAGACAAATGCATAGACTGCACTTATTATCAAAGGAGATCTACTGAAGGTTTGAGGTGTCAATTATTTCCCTTATTTTTACTTTAAATGCACATGGTCGTGTTATAATGTAAGTGGCTATATCACTTATATAACAGCTTGTTATTGCACATTACTACTCTTATCAGCAAATATGAGATTATTATTGCCATTTTATTTCTTTATTAGTTACTAAAAAGACTGAACAAAAAACCCTCATTTTAGGCCTTAGCAGCATGACTTATGCGATGGCGGTCACACAGCTGTTTTAAGAACAACGAGCGTTAGTGAAAGTATTCACATGTCCATTTTTTTTTCAGGTACAAAACCAATATGCACTATCTTTGTCCATTTTGACGAACACATAGAACTAATAGAAATCAATAGATATATTTCTTTACAGATGTAAACATTCATGTTATATCTATCAGTGATTTGGGACAAAAAAGAAAAAAACAAAAGTGTCTGACCTCTGCATAAGCAATGCCGCCCCTGCTACCTCTTGTGTCACCCCCTCTACCTCATAGATTGTAAGCTCTTGCGAGCAGGGCCCTCAGTCCCATTGTGTGAAATGATTTTCTTTGTAATGTATCTTTCTGTCTGTATTTAAACCCTACAAATTGTAGAGCGCTGCGGAATATGTTGGCGCTATATAAATAAAATTTATTATTATTTATTATTATTCTAATTCATCTCAAAAATTTTTGCAACTGGCAGCAGATTGTGGACACCCTGTGCTACCAAACCAGTCTGATTTTAGGCGACCTCTAAGGGAGTTGCCTAAATAGACTCCCTGCTACTCACCTTTTAACACCAATAATGGTATCTGGACTTCAATGTGGGGAATTTGCCAGGTTGCTGCCTCCTGAGGTGGTCCCAGTATTGGCAGCAGCTGACCAGCCATGTCAGGGACTTTAGTACAATGTACTACAGGATCAGGCAAAATTAATATTGTGAATACAGACTAAAGAGGAAAGAATATAAACAGGTTAAAACAAAGGTTTAAAAAAAAACAGGTATTCTGGACCAGTAACACAGACTAAGTCAGGAACAGGCCAGCACAACAAATAACAGAGGCTGGTTCTAAAACAGGAATAACATGTAGGGCACCAGAACAGAAAGCGAAGGTATTAACATAATGGAAGCCCAAAAGCCGAACAATCAGAACAGATGCATATAGTCACTGAAATACTATTATTTATTTATAGAGCACCATTAGTTCCATGGTACTGTACATTATGATATTAAGGGGATTCTATCATTAAAATAACATTATTTTCTCTCTAACACGTAGGAATAGCCTTAAGAAAGAGTCTTCTCTGTATCAGAGATAAATATATGTTAGATGGCAGGACATATGTACACTAAAATGCAAACTTGGTGGAAGAACAAACGAACAAACACAGAAGGAAAATGTGTCCAAATGTTATAGATATAACATCAGCATGAGCCAGAAACATAACTCAAACAGACACACACACACGGATAGCATGCATCCAAACAGCAGACCATGATACTGATACACGGGCAGACATGCATTGGCAAGAGGAACTTTAGCAGGTAAGCACACTAATCCTTAAAGGGGTTGGCCACTTTGAGAACCAATACAGACTCTGACCATGGTCATGTGATTTACAGTCCATGGTCATGTGATGAGCACACAGGTGCTGCTCATTACAGTCACAGCACAGTAATCAGACCTCTGCCTGGTAATCAGCTGTGCACCTGTGTGCTCATCACATGACCATGGGCCGTAAATCACATGACCATGGTCAGAGTTTTATCCAATACAAGTAACAGAATGAATGACAGCAAGCCGAGATCTGGAAAACCGTGAGGAATTGATAAAGAAAGTATATTGTAAAGTTATATATCTTTTTATTGTACATTTGTTTGTCAATATTGGTCTGAAAGTAGCCAACCCCTTTAAAGAAACCAGATGTGGTCAGGATACTTCGGATACTACCATCTGCTGGGAATGGTAGTATGCTGGCAAGTGCAGAGTGTTGGCTGTAAAGTTTTCTATGGGGCTGAAGTCAGGACTCTGTAGCCATTCCAATTCCTCCACAACAAACCATGTTGATATGGCCTTCACATTGCGCACAGGATGCCCTGGAATTGTTGCTACAAAGTTAGAAGTGCCAGTTTTGTAAAATGCTTGTCTATGGTGAAGCATTAATATTATCCTTCACTGGAAATAAGTGGCCAATATGATTACATATTAAAAACATGAATATAGTATAGAAAAGTAGTCACACAGGGAGGCAGGGACTCCTAGCATCATGCAATAGATGACAATAATAGAAGTACAGGTCCTTGCGCAGTCTTGGAAGTAAAGCCAAAATATGGCCCATATTTCATGGACCAAATACACCTGTGTCAAGCCAGCCTTAACCCCTTAAGGACCAGGCCATTTTTTGGTTTCGCATTTTCGTTTTTCCCTCCTCACATTTCAAGAGCCATAACTTTTTCATTTTTCAGTTCACAGAGTCACATGATAGCTTATTGTTTGTGGGACAAATTGTACTTTGTAATGGCACCATTCAATATGCTGTGCAATGTACTGGGAAGCTGGAAAAAAATTCAGAATGAGGCGCAATTGGAGAAAAAATGCATTTGCGCCATTTTCTTATGGGTTTAATTTTTACAGCATTCACTGTTTGGTACAAATGACATGTTACCTGTGTTCTACGTGTCAGTACAAACGCGGTGATACCAAATTTATATAGTATTTGAAATTTTTTGATACTTTTAAAAAAATGATAAACTTTGCAAAATAGAAAAAAAAATTTGTGTCATCATGTTCTAACACCTGTAACTTTTTCATATTTCCATGTATGGAGCTGGTTGTGGTGTCTTTTTATGCGGGACAAGATGACGTTTCTATTGATACCATTTGGGGAAAGATCCGATGGTTTGATCACTTTTTATTCAATTTTTTATAGGATTTTTTTTTTTGCCGCTACGCCGTTCGCAGTACGGGATAAATGTTTTAATATTCTAATAGTTCAGGCATTTTGGAGCGCAGGGATACCTAATATGTTTATGTTTAATGTTCTTTAATTACTTTTATAGCTGATCTAGGGAAAGGGGGGTGATTTGAACTTTTATATTTTTTTTATTTTTTTAATACTTTTAAAAACTTTTTTTTTTCTTCTGTTACATTTATGATCAGACCCCTTAGGTACCTTGAAACCTAGGGAGTCTGATCGCTCATACTATTCACTGCAATACTACAGTATTGCAGTGAATAGCAAAATCGCAGGACTTCTATTAGACGATGCCTCTGGCATCGTCTAATAGATCTCATGCAGAGACAAGCCTGGAAGCCTTCAATAGGCTTCCGGCTGTCATAGCAACCGATCACCGCCCTCTTGTGACGTTCAGGAGGGCGGCGATCGGCGAAACATGGCGGCGCCCATGCCGCCGGCGCCGTTTACACACTGCGGTCACGTTTGACCGCAGTGTGTAAAGGGTTAACAGCATGATACAGCCGGCATCTGCCGTGTATGGAGCGAGCTCAGCGTGTGAGCTCGCTCCATACATCCCCATGCGACCCATGACGTACAGTTACGTCAAGGGTCGCTAAGGGGTTAATAGTAAAAGGGCATCAAGGGTTCTCAAAATTGAGGGGTTACCATATGCATTTACTTTAGCAAAATACTATTATTTTGCATGTTACAATAATTTGTAACTCAGTACAACAAAAATCAGGGTTAATGTTGCAGCTATTTACAAAAGCATTCCCAGGCGCAGTCATATATTGCAGGCTTATACTTCTTTCATGTATATGTGTTTTATGGCAGCTGAAATGAATGGCAGTAGAGTGACAGAGAATTGTCATAGATTATTACAGTCTTCAGGCAGTAATAAAATGCATTCCCCTACAGAGTTTTCGCCATACCTACTGTATAATGTATAGTGTTGCTACCGTGCCTAATCTAGGCCTCCAGTACAATAGACTCTGCTATAGTAACAGGAAGGCTGAGCACAGTGTGACTGCTCTCCATGTCAGCTTACAACTGCAGTCTTCTATTTTCTGGTAAGACTTTCAAGTTAAGGAGATTTGCTTTTATGTACCTGTATATGATTATTAACATTTTAATGTCCTGTAGAAGGATCTCTACGCACCAATTGTCAGCAATAAGCCCAGCATCTTGTTTAGAGGCAGATATCTTCTTTTATAAAGTATTTTCCTTATGCCTCTCATCTCATATTTTACACTTTCCAGACATTTTTGGAAAAAACATATGACTTGTCCTATTTTCAAGATCTGAGCAGAAACCACTGGCGCTATATACTTCTGCAGTTACACTAACATTTTCAGCATTACCATTTCCTCTAATGGGAACAAGATGAGCAAAATGATAAACTGCAGATATATAAAAGAGTCTTTCAGAAAAAGTAATAGGGAAGCAAGTTAGAAATCCATAATTGTTCACTGAAAATACATCATATGGCTTGCTGAATATGTATGAGCAATTAATCATTATAGGGGATTACTATCCATCCTCTGCAGCTACATATCTCCCAAATTAGGTGTGATCCATTTACCAGTCCTGTCACATTCGCCTCTCGGCCGGCTGTCATGGTCTTTCTCGTCTTGCCTGGAACATATTAATGACATTCTGCATTGTCAGTCTGACTTGATGAGTGATCATTAAGAATGAGTTATATTAACTGATAAATTATGTAATGACTTATCTTTTAATAAAGCATGCTAGCAACACTTGGTAAAAATATTATCAGCCTTACCAGAGTTTTACGAAGGCATATTAGGACCATAGTCAACATATACAAACCATAGTCTGCTGAGAATACCCAACAGTGCCACATCTGATGCATAATAGTCAGCCAGGTTCTTAAAAATCTACAAATTACAATTACTTAAATATTATATTCTCTCTTCTTCTCACTTCTTTACAAAATGTGTGGCTCTAAAAGGTGAACAATTTATTTAGTATATTGTTGAATGGAACGGTCAAAAGAAAGAAACGATTGACATTAACTGGATAGCTCCAAAAATACACGCCGGTCACATTCACAGCTGCGTATTTTCTGTTTGCACTGCTTGAATAAAGCATTTTTGGAACTATATGGTGAGTGCCAATCCTTTGTCTCTTTCAATGGATACTTTGATGGACTTTGTTTAGATTTGAGGCCCCCTGGTTTGTTGGTCTGACTGTATCCACAAGTAACCTCATGGGACTGACAAGATCTTGAAGGAACAATGTCAATCTGTTCTTTCTTTGTTTCAGTATATGTTGATGGCAAAGGGTTTGTCTCATGAAGATCACCTATGAACTTATGGCATACAGACATCATTGGGGAAGGTCCAATATCAGGACTACTATTTATGAGCTGGAAGAGAGGGAAGGGAAACTGGCTGGCTGTAACTTGTTTGTTAAAATATGCTATAACCCTTTAGCAGGGCTGTTTCACATTGGTGGGCCCAGTGCAAAGGTTTCATGAGTGCCCCCCCCCCCCCACTTCATCACCACCTGCTATCATACCCATCTGAAACCTGCCAAAAACTGGGATTTTATATGGTGACATTCAATGGGTGACAATGTGTTATCTGACTAATGGAACTTTTCCACCTATCAGAAATGTTTTAATAATAATCCGGATGCCGTGTTCTAATCTATAAATATCAGGTATGGACAGGACAGGGAAACGTTATTGATGACTTTGTGTATGTGTTGTGTAAGTCTTTGGTGTGACTCTTTTAGCGCTGCGACCTTGACAATGGTCAACTTCTGGGTCCCAGCGTCAAAAAACTTCTTGGTTATGTTCAGAGGGATACTACATAAGAATACCCTTTGTGCTTAGGCTCAGATGGGTATTAAATTATCTAAAATATACATCAGAGAGCAAAGGTATAGTATATCCTCTGATTGATAGCAGAGGGGAGATCATGGACAGAAGTCCATGCTACCCCCCAACCTGTCTCATACAGGTTATGCAGAGACCATGATGATTTTCTATCCTCTCTGTAGTCTGCAACTCCTTCTTCACCCTCCTTCCTTCTTCATGCTGCTCTAAGATGTTGACTGAGGAAGGAGGGGGAGGACACATTGGAGCCCCATATATCAGGAGCTATGAAGTTGAACTTAGATTCATTTTAAAGATGAGAATCTCATCATGATAGTCCTTACAAATTTTGAGCAATTTGATCTTGAGAATCTCATCTTTAAAATGAATCCAAGATAATCTTTATAGCCCTAACCAATCCTGAGAAATTGCCAATAGAGGCAAGGACATATTACATACACCCTCTGCAACTAAAGTGTCACTCATGTTAGGGTTAAAGTCCCAAAGTGTTCTCACAGGTTTAATGTCCCCCTCCTACCACACAAATATAATAATAATAATTAATAATAATAATAATAATAATAAAAACACTAATACTCACCTCTCCTCGCTCCCCTGTTTTCTCAGAGCTGTAGGTGCTATGTAATTGACACCATTACATTACGCCTACAGCTCCAGGGGAGAAGAAGAATGATGAAGTAGGGAGCGCATGGTTCCCTCTGCAGGCTGTCTCAACGGGCCCCGCTACTATTGGCCCTATGGTTATAGCGGCCCTTCCCTTTAGGGAGATGGCCTAGTTTTTTTCTAATCTGGTTTTATTCCGTACATAAGGGTTGTGAGGTAAGCAATAATTTTTATTGGTATTATTTATATTACTTTTTCTTCACTTTATTTTTATACATCTTTGGAGGCAAAATTATAAAAGAAATGGCAATTTTGACATTTAGATTTTCTTTACAGCATTCGTTGTGCATAATTAATATAGTAATTTTTATAGTACATATTACAGACATCAATACAAAATGATTTATATTGTATTATTTTGTTGTTGTTTTTTTACATAATCCTTTTTATAGAAAAGTGGCAGTTTATTTTTCAGAATTTTTCAGGCGGTTCAATCATTGATTTAATAGTTTTGTATTGCACGTATCATACTTGATAGTCTAAGGCTGACAACAATACCACTAGACCCTGCCTTTGGCAGACTCTACTAGGTTAACACAGATGGTGGATGTGAGGGCCTCTAATACACATTGGTACTGACAAACCCCTTAGATGTCACAGACATCAATACACAGCTGACAGCTGCTGCGGATGGCACTGGATCAGCTTCTGGGAAGACAATAGGGCACAGACAGATATGTCGACTTGTATTCCAAGTACCAATCCAGTTACACAGCTCACAGTCACACCTAACTTATCATAATCCATCTCAGTACTAAACAGATTTTCTAAGGAGACTATTCACCATATCTAAGGTAACGTGTAATTGTGTAATCTTTATGTAAGGATGTCTTCCATATGTGAAAGTATATGCAAATACCTTTTCCTTGATCAAATAGAAAAACTGCTCCTCTAGCACCGCATTTTAAAATGTATGACATGACTTGGGATATTAGAAAAATCCAGAAAATAGCTTCCAAACTGGAAAATACACTGATCTGAAGACAACTGTTTCAAGGTTATTGCCCCATCAGTGCAGAGCATGACCGGTTGGCTAGGCAAGAGGCCATTCACATGGGTCAGGAGTAGAGATGAGCGAACACTAAAATGTTCGAGGTTCGAAATTCGATTCGAACAGCCGCTCACTGTTCGAGTGTTCGAATGGGTTTCGAACCCCATTATAGTCTATGGGGAACATAAACTCGTTAAGGGGGAAACCCAAATTCGTGTCTGGAGGGTCACCAAGTCCACTATGACACCCCAGGAAATGATACCAACACCCTGGAATGACACTGGGACAGCAGGGGAAGCATGTCTGGGGGCATAAAAGTCACTTTATTTCATGGAAATCCCTGTCAGTTTGCGATTTTCGCAAGCTAACTTTTCCCCATAGAAATGCATTGGCCAGTGCTGATTGGCCAGAGTACGGAACTCGACCAATCAGCGCTGGCTCTGCTGGAGGAGGCGGAGTCTAAGATCGCTCCACACCAGTCTCCATTCAGGTCCGACCTTAGACTCCGCCTCCTCCGGCAGAGCCAGCGCTGATTGGCCGAAGGCTGGCCAATGCATTCCTATGCGAATGCAGACTTAGCAGTGCTGAGTCAGTTTTGCTCAACTACACATCTGATGCACACTCGGCACTGCTACATCAGATGTAGCAATCTGATGTAGCAGAGCCGAGGGTGCACTAGAACCCCTGTGCAAACTCAGTTCACGCTAATAGAATGCATTGGCCAGCGCTGATTGGCCAATGCATTCTATTAGCCCGATGAAGTAGAGCTGAATGTGTGTGCTAAGCACACACATTCAGCACTGCTTCATCACGCCAATACAATGCATTAGCCAGTGCTGATTGGCCAGAGTACGGAATTCGGCCAATCAGCGCTGGCTCTGCTGGAGGAGGCGGAGTCTAAGGTCGGACCTGAATGGAGACTGGTGTGGAGCGATCTTAGACTCCGCCTCCTCCAGCAGAGCCAGCGCTGATTGGCCGAATTCCGTACTCTGGCCAATCAGCGCTGGCCAATGCATTCTATTAGCCCGATGAAGTAGAGCTGAATGTGTGTGCTAAGCACACACATTCAGCACTGCTTCATCACGCCAATACAATGCATTAGCCAGTGCTGATTGGCCAGAGTACGGAATTCGGCCAATCAGCGCTGGCTCTGCTGGAGGAGGCGGAGTCTAAGGTCGGACCTGAATGGAGACTGGTGTGGAGCGATCTTAGACTCCGCCTCCTCCAGCAGAGCCAGCGCTGATTGGCCGAATTCCGTACTCTGGCCAATCAGCGCTGGCCAATGCATTCTATTAGCCCGATGAAGTAGAGCTGAATGTGTGTGCTAAGCACACACATTCAGCACTGCTTCATCACGCCAATACAATGCATTAGCCAGTGCTGATTGGCCAGAGTACGGAATTCGGCCAATCAGCGCTGGCTCTGCTGGAGGAGGCGGAGTCTAAGATCGCTCCACACCAGTCTCCATTCAGGTCCGACCTTAGACTCCGCCTCCTCCGGCAGAGCCAGCGCTGATTGGCCGAAGGCTGGCCAATGCATTCCTATGCGAATGCAGACTTAGCAGTGCTGAGTCAGTTTTGCTCAACTACACATCTGATGCACACTCGGCACTGCTACATCAGATGTAGCAATCTGATGTAGCAGAGCCGAGGGTGCACTAGAACCCCTGTGCAAACTCAGTTCACGCTAATAGAATGCATTGGCCAGCGCTGATTGGCCAATGCATTCTATTAGCCCGATGAAGTAGAGCTGAATGTGTGTGCTAAGCACACTCATTCAGCACTGCTTCATCACGCCAATACAATGCATTAGCCAGTGCTGATTGGCCAGAGTACGGAATTCGGCCAATCAGCGCTGGCCAATGCATTCTATTAGCCCGATGAAGTAGAGCTGAATGTGTGTGCTAAGCACACACATTCAGCACTGCTTCATCACGCCAATACAATGCATTAGCCAGTGCTGATTGGCCAGAGTACGGAATTCGGCCAATCAGCGCTGGCTCTGCTGGAGGAGGCGGAGTCTAAGGTCGGACCTGAATGGAGACTGGTGTGGAGCGATCTTAGACTCCACCTCCTCCAGCAGAGCCAGCGCTGATTGGCCGAATTCCGTACTCTGGCCAATCAGCACTGGCTAATGCATTGTATTGGCGTGATGAAGCAGTGCTGAATGTGTGTGCTTAGCACACACATTCAGCTCTACTTCATCGGGCTAATAGAATGCATTGGCCAGCGCTGATTGGCCGAATTCCGTACTCTGGCCAATCAGTGCTGGCCAATGCATTCTATTAGCTTGATGAAGCAGAGTGTGCACAAGGGTTCAAGCGCACCCTCGGCTCTGATGTAGCAGAGCCGAGGCTGCACAAGGGTTCAAGCGCACCCTCGGCTCTGATGTAGGAGAGCCGAGGGTGCACTTGAACCCTTGTGCACCCTCAGCTCTGCTACATCAGAGCCGAGGGTGCGCTTGAACCCTTGTGCACACTCTGCTTCATCAAGCTAATAGAATGCATTGGCCAGCGCTGATTGGCCAATGTATTCTATTAGCCCGATGAAGTAGAGCTGAATGTGTGTGCTAAGCACACACATTCAGCTCTACTTCATCGGGCTAATAGAATGCATTGGCCAGCGCTGATTGGCCAGAGTACGGAACTCGACCAATCAGCGCTGGCTCTGCTGGAGGAGGTGGAGTCTAAGATCGCTCCACACCAGTCTCCATTCAGGTCCGACCTTAGACTCCACCTCCTCCAGCAGAGCCAGCGCTGATTGGCCGAATTCCGTACTCTGGCCAATCAGCACTGGCTAATGCATTGTATTGGCGTGATGAAGCAGTGCTGAATGTGTGTGCTTAGCACACACATTCAGCTCTACTTCATCGGGCTAATAGAATGCATTGGCCAGCGCTGATTGGCCGAATTCCGTACTCTGGCCAATCAGCACTGGCTAATGCATTGTATTGGCGTGATGAAGCAGTGCTGAATGTGTGTGCTTAGCACACACATTCAGCTCTACTTCATCGGGCTAATAGAATGCATTGGCCAATCAGCGCTGGCCAATGCATTCTATTAGCGTGAACTGAGTTTGCACAGGGGTTCTAGTGCACCCTCGGCTCTGCTACATCAGATTGCTACATCTGATGTAGCAGTGCCGAGTGTGCATCAGATGTGTAGTTGAGCAAAACTGACTCAGCACTGCTAAGTCTCTGCATTCGCATAGGAATGCATTGGCCAGCCTTCGACCAATCAGCGCTGGCTCTGCCGGAGGAGGCGGAGTCTAAGGTCGGACCTGAATGGAGACTGGTGTGGAGCGATCTTAGACTCCGCCTCCTCCAGCAGAGCCAGCGCTGATTGGTCGAGTTCCGTACTCTGGCCAATCAGCACTGGCCAATGCATTCTATTAGCCCGATGAAGTAGAGCTGAATGTGTGTGCTTAGCACACACATTCAGCTCTACTTCATCAGGCTAATAGAATACATTGGCCAATCAGCGCTGGCCAATGCATTCTATTAGCTTGATGAAGCAGAGTGTGCACAAGGGTTCAAGCGCACCCTCGGCTCTGATGTAGCAGAGCTGAGGGTGCACAAGGGTTCAAGTGCACCCTCGGCTCTCCTACATCAGAGCCGAGGGTGCGCTTGAACCCTTGTGCAGCCTCGGCTCTGCTACATCAGAGCCGAGGGTGCGCTTGAACCCTTGTGCACACTCTGCTTCATCAAGCTAATAGAATGCATTGGCCAGCACTGATTGGCCAGAGTACGGAATTCGGCCAATCAGCGCTGGCCAATGCATCCCTATGGGAAAAAGTTTATCTCACAAAAATCACAATTACACACCCGATAGAGCCCCAAAAAGTTATTTTTAATAACATTCCCCCCTAAATAAAGGTTATCCCTAGCTATCCCTGCCTGTACAGCTATCCCTGTCTCATAGTCACAAAGTTCACATTCTCATATGACCCGGATTTGAAATCCACTATTCGTCTAAAATGGAGGTCACCTGTTTTCGGCAGCCAATGACTTTTTCCAATTTTTTTCAATGCCCCCGGTGTCGTAGTTCCTGTCCCACCTCCCCTGCGCTGTTATTGGTGCAAAAAAGGCGCCAGGGAAGGTGGGAGGGGAATCGAATTTTGGCGCACTTTACCACGTGGTGTTCGATTCGATTCGAACATGGCGAACACCCTGATATCCGATCGAACATGTGTTCGATAGAACACTGTTCGCTCATCTCTAGTCAGGAGGGGTACCATGTCTCCTTGTGGAAACTACCTTTGACGGCTTCAGATGTACAGAGTAGGGTTGAGCCGATCTTGAGATTTCAGGATCATTTTTAAAATCCGATTTCCGATCATTTTCCATTCGAACCCGATCTCTATCCCAATGCAAGTCAAAGGGATTTTTTTTTAATAATTGAAGATCGTATTTTAAAAATGATCCTATTCACTACACAGCATGGAGTCTAAAAATTGAACGCTTTAATTGTTAGACTCCATGCTGTTTAGTGAGTGAAAAAAATCCTCTGGACACATTTTCCCTATAGAGTTCAAGGCTGAAAGATTAAAACACCTTTCACCTCCTCCAGTTTTTAGCATCTGTTAATAGGCGGCACTCCATGGATTCTGGTCAGTTGGAATTTTTTTCTAGCCCCCACTGTTTCAGAGCAATAAGGGCTGACTTAGTGGAGTTGGTGAAAGGTTCTTTTTAAGGACAGTTTAGTTGCTGATCTCAATATGATCAGGTAACATAGATTCAATGAGCACAGATAGCAATGCCAATTTAGCAACTGCAATAGAAAGCATGACACCAAAAACCAGACAAACCAAAGTTTGTGTGACTGCTGAGTTGTAAAAAAAAAAATGTGGTGTTGCTATACTGCACTTACAACACCTGCCACAACTTTACTTGTACACCATATGCAGGATTTTCCTGAAGGGTCAGTTAAGAATAATGTCCCCTTGTTACCTCCACAAAGCACAATGGTCCCTAGCCTTCCTGCAGTATATTGCCCTAAAGGTAGTGAGCATTGACTGACCACTCTTAGGACACATTTTTGCTCTGGTATTGGCATACACTGTCTACATGAGAGCAGCGCCAGGGTCAGCAACGAAGACAGAGCAAGCAATCCTAAGAGAGGTGAGTAATCTGAAGCATACTGAGGCTAGATTCACATCTGCGTTTGGGTTTCCATTCAGGGGGTCCGCTTGGGAACCCCCCAAACGGAACCCTTATCCACATAAAAAAAGCAGTTACTTTATGAAACCCACGGACCCTATAGACTACAATGGGGTTCATGTGGTTTCTGCACGAAAAGTGCTGCTTGCAGTGCTTTTCTTTACACATTTTTCATGCGGAGAGGGGAACGAAGTCCCTGAAAGCAGATGTGAACCAAGTCTTACTGCTTCCTGCTCAGCCCACATGTAATCAATAAGAGTTTCCAAAGGGCTCATTGATGAAGTGCTTAACAGTTATGGCAGAGCCTTCTGGTAACCATTGAGCCATCATTCTCATGATCATCATCCTTTGGGAGAGAGGGTCAGAAAGGGTGAAGTATTAACAGTAGAACAACCTCCTACTGTATAATCCTGCACCTTTGGGATGGCATTCACAGCCAAAGCACAAACTTGACAAGTCTGAAACAAATGATCAGGTCAGCTAGTACTAATATGGTGACTGATGCTAAGTGTTGCTGTAGAGGAAAAATCCAGATACCTATTTATTATGATTAAAAGTTTAAGGTTTTTTTTAAGAAACAAGATACCAAATAAAACCACATATGTCTGGAGTAAGGCAAGATGGATTGAGCGATGTCCAAGACACCATTTACATATTTCTAAATATTGATTCTTCAACCAGCACAGAAAATATTACGCTGAAAACATAACCTCTAGCCGTATGCTGAGGAACAGATGATCTTATTAACATGCAAGAAATAAACATACTCAAGAAAACCGTATCGGCTGCCTGGCTGCCAGGATCCATCCTCCGGTCATCGTTTTCCCAGCCAACATATATCACTGGGAGTTTATTGCTGGTTCTTGCCGTATAAGCAAAAACTGCCTTCCCATTGCATGGGGTATCAGAGAACAGGTTAATAGCAGTGACACAAATATGTCCTATAAAGACAACCTTTATTGTATGTCAGAGGGGATGAAACAATCTATCTAAGTCACTACAAAATAGATTTTCACCCTCAGTTTCATTCTGCAGCAAGCAATAGAATATGATTGTGATACCTGCTATCTGATGTACAGGAAAAAATATGAGATTGGGAATTCCAAGTATAGAAAAAAAAGCGAAAAGAATTGCATTTCAGGGGTGATTTATTATGTAAAATGTGCCAGAAATCTGACACAATTTGGACCATATAAGTTGGTAAGATAGCATGTACCGCATCTATTATGTCTTCTAGGGGTGTAAAATGCACAGTGTGTAAAAAAAAAAAAAAAAAAAAAAAAAAAAAAAAGTAATTAAAAACTGCACTGCATGAAGTTAACCAGTTCCAGACCACCCGTTGCCTTTATATGTCCGAGCAGTCCACTCCTAATCCTGCAAGAATCTAGCGGTACATCCTTGCAGTGTTAGGTATCTGCAGAACTGGGGAGTCAGCTGGAGCTCCTATGGAGAAATCAGGGATGGTTTATTACATTATATTTATAATCTATCTATATTTACATATAATATATTTATTTCTCAGATATGTTGGTTTATGGATTTTTCAAAGATCTTCAGAATGCAGACATGCAACATTGAACTCAATGGTGATCTTTACTAAAAAATAAATAAATAAATAAATAAATAAATATTAACACCATGATAAAACACAGAATTTAATTATTTTGTTACTATTACTATTTTTAAGAAAGGTCTTCACATGAGATTTCAGCTAACAAGTCTTATCGATTTTAGTAGTGTTCTCTTCCAACAGTTAATCCTCACAGCTACAGACAAAGAAGACATTTTTTCTGTCTTGAATAATAGATGAACAGAAAATGAGTAAAATTTTGTGTATCGTCTTACAGCTATTCAGAAGATATCAAGTTAAACAGAACAAGTGAGTGGACTGCTCCTTCATTAAAGTAAATATGGAAGTATTGCCCACAGCACCCAAGACGCTATCACAGGAAGCTTGAAGAAAGATGAGAAAAGGAAAAAAATAATAATAATGTGTCGCATGCATTTTCCTATGGCTTTTGTTTTAATGATGTTCATTGTGTGGTAGAAGTGACAATACCTATATTCTCCAGGTAAGTACAATCACTGCAATACCAAATCCTTTGTGTAATCTTACAATACCTTTAAAAAAAAATTTACACTTTGGGAAAGAAAATCTCTTTTCATCTTCAGACGCGACACACATCTTATTTTTGTATATTTTGTATATTTGTAGATTTAACCTACGGAAATCAAAGTGATTTAAATGTCTATTTTTGGCATTTTTTTAAAAAAAGTTTTTATTTCTTTACCTTCATTCTTTTTTAGCACCCCCCCTTTCCCCTCCCCAGGAGGTCATTTGCACCAAACATACAATTGTCAGATGGCTTACACCATATGCTGGAATACTAAAGTATAGCAGTCTACAGGAGAATGGCTAAGCTATAGACAGGACTCAATACTAACCTAGCACTTACAGACCTGGAAGCCTACGGAAGGGTTCCAGCTACAATTACAACAAAATTACTGCCGGGATATTGGTGCAGGAGAGCCTTTTAGTCCCTACAATTAAAAAGAATGTAAAAAAATAGCTGCTAAAATATCATGGTGGAAACTGATTGTTACTATACCTCTGGGTCCCACATCCAATGACTAGATGAGCAGGTCTCCTTTGTGATTTGCACCAAATTTCTTAAAAGTTACACAAAGTTTGAAAAACTTGACTCATCTTTATAGGTGTTTTCCAGTTTTATAAAAGTGAAGATCTATCCTTAGGACATAGTTCATCAACTGAAGATAATGGTGGGGACACAACAGTTTGAAGAGATCATAGTATTCAGGTATGTGAAGTGACTGTCACAAAAAACCAAGCACAACGCCATAATTGTAATTGTACAATGGCTATGCTTGGTGTTGCAGCTCAACTCCATTCTCTTGAATGGGAGTGCACCATGAACAGGCCATGTGACCAATGAACGTGATGTTGGCGCACACGGAGAGCAGCTACCAATGATTCTTGGGGGTCTTGGGGGCCTCTAACTGGTCTTTAATTATTGACGTAGCCTAACCATAGGCCATTAATTAATAAAGGCAAAAACCTACTCCGTCAAAAAAATATTTCTGTACTCCTCTTTCTGTACTTCCCTCCACACACTCTTAGAGTGAGATTGTAACAATTTTTTCATTAAAAATTCAGAAAGGAGTGTATTGACCAAGAAATTCAGGAAGGAGTGTATTGACCAAGATACGGCCGCGCTTTTTAAGGAACTGTACTTGAGCAGCCAACCCTTGTGTCATCTTTTACCAACAGAGTAACATTTGTTCACTATACATGTGTACCGTGTCCTACCGAGAGCGAAGTGCGCATCCTGGTTTGAATTTTGGGAATTCCCATTCCTTAAAACCGCAGTCTTCATTAAAAATTCGCAATTAATAAGGCAAACCACACAAACAACAATTTTTTCACACACTATTTTCTGGCATCAAAATAAATGACCCACCTAGGGTTTCTATCCACTGAATCTTTTTACATTTGCTTTCTGCTAACCTATACCAAATATGACCAGGTGTACCTAAAAACATCATGGAGGTAACACACATTTCAGATATTACCCATTTGTAGATCCCCCATCCGCTACTAGACGTCTGGTCGTTCATTAAGAGAAACTTTAATTTGGAGCGCTAATAAAATAATCTGCATAACAAACAATAGGCCCATTAAATCATCCCCGTAATGAGAGAGCGCCATAGAAATGGGAGCATTATACACACAGGCAATCTTACTAACCAGCTCTGATGTACTGTACTGCTCATAATTCTTAGAAGACAAGACGTCTGTGCAGTGTTGCAGGACAGAATGGCCTCTGTGTGCCAAAATCCTCCAGAGGTGATGAGGCTTAATCAGGAGATTCACTGATCTATTTTATTGAATGCCCCTCCATCTCTTTATATCGAAAGACTAGCTGGGAAAAGAAGCAGAAGGCAAGCAATAAGAAGAGAAGGAAGAACAGAACATTTCCCTGGATGACCACACTCCTAGGATCCTCATGTGACATATACAGACTGTATAAAATATGAGCAATTCTTTATAGTATGCTCGTAAAAGCTACAAGTCTCCGAGGTGTCTTAACGCATTACAAGAGTAAAGGTTTTACTGACACAACAAAGGAATAACATTTCACTAAATCAAAATCTTTAGACTGCTGTGTATTTCTCGTGTTGGGTAATTTAGTATTAGTGCACACAAAAGCATCTGACTGATATATTGTGGCGAACTTCAGCAGCCAGTATTGTGCGATTCAATGGCAAATGTTCTGTGATGAGTAAATAGAGCTGGTTGTGTATGTCGCTCTGCTTTCCTCCAGTGCACAAGACCTAACTAGGCGAGTTATTTTGTATATCATTATATGTCATAAATGTACAATAGATGCTCTCAATATCGAGAATGGGGGTCCCCATGTTTTGTTGCTACTGTAGCAAAAAAATAGTTCGTTTTCCACAAATTTGGTGCATTTTTTTGGCCATGGTCCATTTTTTTTTCACAATGCAGCATGCTATAGTTATAGTGTTTTTACATAGGCTTCCTAAGGCCGGGGCCCCACAGGCCAGATGCGCCGTGATTTGCCCAAGGTCTTTTCGACACGGGAAAAATTGTGGCATTTTACAGTAAAAGCAAGGTGGATGTGAATCCCATGCTCACTTTGCATTAAAATCCACATCGCAAACACGCTGTGATTTCAAAAGCCGACACGGTTTTGGAAATTGCATCATATTAATTATATCTACGGAAACGCTTTCCTGTAGATATAATGGTAACAGAAAGTCCATGTAGGAAAACTCAGTGAACTTTCTGTTCAAAGCGCTGTGGAAAGAACCGCGATGCGTTCCGCCGCGGTTGTTCCCGCTGCACTTTAGCACGGCGTTTCCGGCCCGTGGGGCATTGGCCTAAAGGAACTTTAACTTTAAAAAAAAAAAATACATGAAAGTGGACATAAAATTAATTGTCACAGGTTTATTAAGCTTATCATTTTGTACACCAGACTTAATAAAGGACACCTGATTTATCAAGAGTTTCTTTCTTCTTAGTAAATCAGGTGCACGCCCAATGGATCCAGGCCCACATTTGCATAAAATGAGGTGCAAATTGCCACGCGGGCAATATGCATTTTTGGCACAAGAAAGGACTTTGCACCAAAAATATGCCACATTATCACTCATCTATGCTACAACTAGTGTAGATGGGATAATAAATTCACCCATTGTGTTCTTCGTAAGTCAGAAATGCCTGTGTGTGCTTTTTTTCCCTCCATAATGCCTCTGGGAACTATGGAGCATTACAAAAAAAAAAAAAAAAGAAAAAAAAAAGGACCAAGAAGCCAAGTTTGCAATCCAAGGAAGTCTTGGACTACATTGAAATGTGCTATTCTGTTCTAGAAAAATGTAAGAGAATAGAACATGCTCTCCGTTGTTGAAGACTGAGGTTCAGCTTGAATCAACTAAATTTTGTATGGTCCCATTCATTTCAGTGGGCCTGTGTGCAGTCAGTCTGTCAAACTCAGTTTGCACTATGGAAGTTGAATTTGGACGGCACTCAGTCATCTGAATGGACCCTAAATTATGTCAAAATTCATAAAATCTGTGATCCCATCCACTAGCAAAAATATGAAATTAATAAATACAGTTGTGCTAAAAAGTTTACTTAACCCGACAGATTTTGGGGTTTTCTAGCCATTTTTCAAAGAATATGAATGACAACAAAAAAAACTTTTTTCTCCACTCATGCTTAATGGTTGGCTAAGGCCATTTATCATCTAATTTCTGTGTTTTCTCTTTATAAATTATAATGACAACCAAAAACATCAAAATTACCCTGTTCAAAAGTTCACATATCCCCGTTCTTAATACTGTGCATTGCCCCCTCTAACATCAATGACAGCTTGAAGTATTTTGTGGTAGTTGTGGATGAGGCTTTTTATTTTCTCAGATGGTAAAGCTGCCCATTCTTCTTGGCAAAAAGTCTCCAGTTCCTGTAAATTCCTGGGCTGTCTTGCATGTACAGCATGCCTGAGAACTTCTCAGAGTGGCTCAATGATATTGAGGTCAGGCGACTGAAATGGCCACTGCAGAACCTTCACTTTCTTCTACTGCAGCCAATGGCAGGTCGACTCGGCCTTGTGTTTTGGATCGTTGTCACATTGGAACGTCAAAGTACGTCCCATGCGCAGCTTCCTGGCTGATGAGAGCAAATTAGTCTGCAGTATTTTCTGATAATGTGCTGCATTCATCTTTTCATTATGCATACGTGCTTTCACGGTTAATATCTGCCAGCTACTAGCCATTTTGTCTATGAAGTGATATTTGAGTGCTGTGATCATTTCACAGCGCTTAAAGGTAATTATATGTTGAATAATACTTTGTGGAATCACTTTAAAAGGGTAACGCACAAGATGCCGCGCGGTGCTCTCTCTTGTGCATTCATCTTTTCTTCATCTTTGACCAAGTTTCCTGTGCCTATGAAGCTCCCACATCCCCACATCAGTGATTCACCTCCGTGCTTTACAGTAGGAATAGTGTTCCTTTCCTCATAGGCCTTGTTAATAATGTTTATGGTTGTGGCTAAAAAGTTTGATTTTTGTCTTATCACTCCAAATTACCTTGTTCCAGAAGTTTTGAGGCTTGTCTCTGTGCTGTTTGGAGTATTGAAGTAATGGCTTTCTTCTGGCAACTCGACCATGAAGCTCATTTTTCTTCAAGTGCCTCCTTATTGTGCATCTTGAAACAGCCGCACCAATAGTTTTCAGAGATTTCTGTATTTCAGCTGATGTTATGAGTGGGATTTTCTTTGCATCCCAAACAATTTTCCAGGCAGTTATTCCTGATATTTTGGTTGGTTTACCAGACCGTGGTTTGGTTTTCACAGAGCCCCTGAGTTTCCATTTGTCTGAACACCGCTGACTGGCATTATCAATTCCTTGGATATCTTTTTGGATCCCTTTCCTGTTTTATACAGTTCAGCCTCGTTTTCCCATAGATCTGAGACAACTGTGTCAACTTCTGGGCATGTTATCATTATGATTTAAAAAGAGAAAACATAGAAGTTTGACAATAAATGGCTTCACCCAACCACTAACCATTAGTGGAGAAAAAGTTTTTGTGTTATTATTCATATTCTCTGAAAAAAGGACAAAAAAATCTTCCGGGGTATGTAAACTTTTTAGTACAACTGTATATGTTTGGGTTTTATTCTGGCCTTGATGTGGTCTTAGTGCTTTAAATATGACATATATTCAGTCAAGTTCTACAATATTTCTGTAGTAATATGGTCGCTGCACGTCCTAATTTAATCCTGTAATCATTCCTATCACAGCTCTTTGGGCAGGGACCAGTTCTGTGCACAGCTGTCTATGGCACTAGAGATTTGTCATCCTGCTGAGATAAAACACATCAAAAGATCATGGAGAGTTCTGCTACCGATATTTAATTTACTATATTTTTCCTACAGCCACACAAGGGCCCCTTATGGTGTTAAAAATAGAAGAACGATTCATTCAACAGGCAAAATATTAAGATTTTTACTGCCATGTTTTTAATTAATGTAAGAAGAAGAAACAATTTATGCTCTTCGAGTTATGCAACAAGAAAATAGCTTCTTTTAAGTATGGCGCATCTTTGCCTGTTTGTTTAGTTGACTCTGAACTTGTCTTGTCCACCTTGACCCTTTGAACCAGATGCCAGAGTATAGACCTCTTGTATGCGGCTCTACTACAGCACCTGCACATTTCAAAGTGTCAATATAGTGTAAGGGAGATCTCTCATAAGACAGAAGTTTAGTCCTGTGAAGGATTTCTCATTCAAGTAAAAAATGGTAGAAAAAAAAACGGCCCTCATCATAAAGCGCTGGATAAAAGCGTTCAAACTTTATTTCAAACTTCGTGCATAGTTAAAAAATCGGAGGAGGCATGCCTGACTTGGAAGGAGCCACAATCGTTTCATGCTACTTCACTTTTTCAAGGTTGAAGATTATACTGGATTTGCTTGATCGAGCTTGAAAAAGCGCAGTAGCACGAAACGATCATCGCTCCTTCCAAGTCAGGCGTGCCTCCTCCCATCTTTTAACTATGCATGAAGTTTGAAATAAAGTTTGATCGCTTTTATCCAACGCTTTATGGTGAGTGCCCAGTTTTTTTTCTACAATTTTTTTACTCGGATGTCTCTATGAACACTTTTTTGAACTGTTGAGCACCACCACATATTCTTATCAGCGTGAATCCACCATCCATTTAATTGATAGAAGATCATACTGGATTTGCATATACCAGTATTGTCACCTTTCCTGCTTTTTCCTTCCCGATTTCTCATTCAAACTGGCCTCAAAAACATCCAGACATAACCAGTGCTTAAATTAGGCAGGAACCGACATAATTACAAACTGCCTTTCAGCGTTCCAGTATAAAGAAATGTGTCTAAAGCGGAATGTGAAACATAATAAACACTGTTACTTGATTTATTACAAAATATATCAAAAAGTATGTAGAACTAAAAAAAAAAATAAAAAAAAAAGTACATTTTTCAATTTGACAGCCAAATTCCAGTAATTTCTGTGATAAGCTCTTGAGGTCAAATTGGTAAAATCGAGCACAGTTGAATTCGTTAAAGGGGTCCAGTTTCTAAAATGGGGTCATTTATGGGGTTTTCTATTGCATAGGTGCCTCAAAATCACTTCACAACTGAATAAATCCCTACAAAAAATCCCTAGCGGAGCAGGAATGACTTGTAAGTCTCCGTACTGCCTTGTAGGCGAACACACTCCCTAATGTGGACGAGTGCCCCCATACAAAAAAAAAAAAGAATCTTGAAAATCCTTGAAGCTTTTTTTTTTTTACCTTGCCAAGCTTTTTTTGGAGCTTTTTTTTTTTTGTAAAAACCGCTTCCAAAAAAAGCCAGGCTGTTTTCCCCTCCCATAAAGAGAATGGGCTAAAAAAAACGCTTTTTCCCGCGGGTTTTTTTGCAAAAAAAAAAGTGTTGCTTATTTTTGCAAAAAAACGCGCGGAAAAAAACGCACAGTTTTCTCCTCCCATTCACTTCTATTGCTTTCTTCAGGTGGAAAACACCTGAAGAAAGGTCATGTCACTTTTTTTTCTGCTAGCTGAAAAAAACCTAGCAGAGAAAAAACCTAGCAGAAAAAAAAGGGGCTGATTTTGAAGCGAAATCTTTGCCCACGTGTGAACTAGCCCTACTGTACAAAACGTAATAGATATCTAAAATAACTATTTGTGCTCCAAACAAAATGGCAGCTATTCTAGCATGGTGCACATTGTCTCTACACACACAATAAACAGCATTCACTGTCAAAAATAATATTTAAAACAATTAATAGAAATATTACAAAATATTCAAAAGATGCCACTAGTTCCATTCTATTGGCATGATACATGGGAGGCAATTATTTTACAGCATTATATCAGTAGTAATGTTAATTATTTTGCAAATTAGGAAATATTGTCTCAGCAAAGATTCATATCATATAAGCTAAGCCCTGAAAGCATCATAAGCTTCCTAAATATGAAGTTATTAAATATGTATCTCCAGCTACATGGTGGGCTCTCATCATCTAGTAAAGAAAACTCATTTACAAGACAAAAAGAAAAAATGTGGTGGGTTTTGGAGGACTGACAACCATTTCATCAATGGAAAGCATCGATAAAGACATAAAAGAATATACAGTACGTATTAAAAACAACTTCGCCCATGGGGGGCTGATCAGATAAGTGGCCTGGCAAAATCAATTGTTATGTACAGTATATTCGGTGCTAGTTCTTCAGTTAAAGAGCTTGTCTTTGGTAAGAGGACGCCTTTAGGCCTGGAGCCCCATGTGGCGTAAATGCGATGGGAAACAAAAAAGCAGTGTTTTACAGTCACTATGTAGTGGATGGTATTCTAGCGAATCCCATCCCCACAGTGCAGTAAAATATACGCTGTGAAACCTCTGCAAACTTTCCGGTAAAAGTACTGCGGGAAAAACCTGAATAAAAATCTGATACTGCATAGAACACCATTTTGCAAAAATTAACCATTTTTGTATGGGGATTCGAACCATCATAACTTCTTTGAGGACTTTTTTGTGGGACAAGTTGTAGCTTTTATTGGTATCATTTTCGGGAATGTACAACTTTTTGGTAATTTTTTTAATTGCATTTTTAGGAGAGGAGAATTAATTTGCACACTATTGAATTTTATTTTCTCAGCTTTCACTGTATAGGATGAATAACAGTATTTTTGATAGTTCTTATTTATACAGACACATCAATACCTAATATACTTAGTTTATATTATTTTTTTTTAATGAGGTTTTATTTATATATTTAATTTAATACTTTTTCCAGTTCCCATCACCACACTGCCTTTTTACAGAGCTAATTCAGCATTAGGATGTAAAAGAAGGTCTTGGAGAAGCTCCCAGTCTCCCCTCTCACTAATAGTAGAGACACTGCGGCAGGTAGTGAGAGCAGAGACCGTGTTAACCCCTTAAATGACCTGATTGATTAGGACCGTGGCATCTATGGATAAGTTCAGACGTAGGAATTTGGCACTTAATTTGATGCAGATTTTGACACGGTATTCACCTTACACTCCACCTGGAATCTGACTTTCATTTCAAAGCGAGGCAAGAGCTGATTTTTTTTTTCAGTTAGCAGAAAAATAAGGGTCTATTCACATAGAGGAAAATGGTGAGGAATTCTGTGTGGAATTTCAGTGTTGAAGAAGAAAAAAAAAAAAGCCTCCCATTGACTTCAAGCAGTAAAAGAAACCCATTGAAGTCAATGGGAGGCTTTTTTCATGACTGAAATTCCAAACCATTTTCCTCCATGTGAATGGACCCTTAGGGCTCTTTCACATGGAGTCTTTTGGCAGTGGATTTTGATGTGGAATCCGCCTTCAATGGGAGCCGCTCGCTTCTTTTTTTCCGCTAGCTAGTAACAGAAAAATGAAGCGACATGCCCCTTCTTCCCACGGATTCCGCAGCTGAATCAGCCATGGCATGAGGCTCCCTCTTCATTAGGCCCATTCATTTGGGCCTAATCTGGAGGGGAATGCCGTGATGGGACGCTGGTGCACTGCGTCGCGGCTACCCGCGATGGAATGTTCACACGCGGAATTCATGTAACTAGCCCTAAGCGTCCTATTTGTTCATCAGGGGGATTCTGCCTGAGAAATATGATTGAAATGAATGTAATGCGGAAAACAACTTTTCATTGGTGCAAATTGGGTGTAGAATTTGTCAAAATCAGCTAACTCTCGGCATTGCAAAGTTTGAAACACCACCCTCATGCTGCAAGGAAGAAACCCACTGCACAAAACACTTTGCAGTGCAGGTTTTCAGCACAGTGTGGGATTTATCCCATCTACTTCACAGCTATGCCAATGCAAACTCAACACATGCCCCCAACCTAAAGAAGGAAAATACACATAAATGTAATAAAGGGTATTTACTCTTATTACTATACTGATATCATACAATGTACACATATATAACACTCACGGATAGGCATTGGAAGATTAGAGGTTTTATATTTGTGGAAAGAAAGCTTTATTGAACAAAACCAATTTAAAAGTAGAATATGTAATGCAATGCATTTATTTCCCTTTTCTATTTTACTAAATTAGGCCTACAAAAATAAAAATGCACTGTTACATTATGTATAATATGTGCAAACATAGACTGCAAGGTTTCAGTAAATATAACACTAGGAAATATCAATTATGTCAACTCCACTCCTATACGCTCTCCACAGACACTAGTTAATACCGCAACACTAGGAAAGAGAACACAAACAAGAAACGTATAATTAAAAAAAAAAACCAGCCCCAGACAGGAACAATAAAAAGGAGCGAGATCTGTGTCCCCAAATGAATGCAACAAGAAAGGGATTTTACAGAGTACAAAAATCTAATTTTGTTTATATCATTGGGGGATAACACTATAGGACGTCCTAAAGCAGTCGCAGAAGGTGGGATGAACACAGCCATGCAACTTTGCAGACCTGAGGAGTGGAAGCCTGATGACAGACAGTCTAAGAGGCTCCAACAGATCTCATAGGAGTGAGCCTTTCCCTGATAGCAGATCGGATTTGCCTGGAGACTAAAGCCTTGGAACCTGCCAGGCCCTTATGAAGTCCCTAAGTGTCCATTCACACAGAGGAAAAAACAATGAGGAATTTTCCATGCTGAAAAAAAAACGCCGCCTATTGACTTCAATGTGTTACGCACGCTAAACAGAACCCATTGAAGTCAATGGGATTCTGTTTTGCAGCAGTGATTGTTACGCGAGTTATCGTAAAAGAATCAGTTCCACGTTACATCGTGTGAATGTACCCTAGGGGAGAACAAACAGGGAGTTCAAACAACAAAAAGGATCAATAAGAGACAAACAGACCTGAATCGCCTGGACCACATCCAGCCAGTGATGGGAGCATACACACGGATGTTTGGGATCTGGGTAAAAGGATGGCATGACTATGTCCTTGTTGATGTGGGAGGAGAAAATCACCTTAGGGATTTAAGAAGGTGGTAGACTGCGGAAAACCTTGGGCTTATGGAAGACAAGAAATAATTAAAAAAAAATAAAAAAATAAAAAAAATATTCTGGAACAGGGCAGCCAACGCAGAGACCCTGTGGATGGTTGGCAGCCACCAAGAGATCTCACACATTGGCTTGAAGGGGGAACCATGAGTGCAAAGTCAATATAGAGGACCTACAGAAAGCGGTAGGGAGGAAGCGTGTCCCACTCCCAGCAGGAAGGTTTTCACCTGAGGCCAAAAAGCCAGGGTCTTGTGGGATTGTAGTATCAGCCTCCTAGAGGCCAGGTCTATTGTGTCCCTCCAGTGATATAAATGATGATGGGGTTGAGTATGGACGCTGATACTCCACTCATATCTATGGAGCTGCTACAGGAAAGCTGGGTACAGCAAACACAGGAAAATAAACAAATGTAACTGCACCCTCAGTGTTTATTGGGTGTCACAATGTGCGGGAGCTTCTCCCACCCTATGCAGAATATGTTGTCTCTAAACAAAAAGCCAAGTAAATAGATCTGGTTCAATTTTGAATTATTCTCAACTCTTATTGAGTAATCCGGCCTCTAATATTGATGGCCTATCCTTAGGACAATATATATCTAATTTTATATATATATATATATATATATATATATATATATATATATATATTTTTATTTTTTTTTTTATTTTGTGGGGAATCGCTCAGGTAGATGCTTGTAGCAGTACAGGAGACTGGCTGCCAGTCTCCCACCTTGGCAACAACAATGGGTGGCACAGTACCTGCTATGGAGGTCCGGACAGTTCAACTCTGTCAATGTGGTGCCACACTGCTAGTCTTCACACTCAGAATGTTATTAGGGCCTTATTAGTCAGCTAACCTCCGTGGTGTGGGTCTCCCCACACACCCCTTAGGTGCCTGGCTGGAATATACTTGCCTTCCCAGACTACACCCTGCATTCTCTCATTATATAGTATGTGTGTATTATGGGTACAGTGGTTCATATAGATAATGTAGTCTGTCCCCAGATAACTCACCACCACCCTGTGCCTCATACATTCACTTTTACTACAAGGAGAATATACATGCCTGTCTGCACTAGACACTTTCCCTGTAGAGTCTGCCGAAGTAATAGAATGTGCTTATAGTGACACCCACTGGACACATTACAGTAACACAACAAGATCACCTACGTCATGTCAGGGGAAAAAAAAAGAAAAAAAAAAAAGCAGCCAACACAATTTTGTAGATGTAAGGCTCCTGGTTCAGAGGTTATAAAACTGCCAGATGAAAAATTCCTGTATGCCACACTTTTTCGCTGATGGTTTCAGTAAACAAAGAAAAAAAATGGACACATACTCAATGAGGTCCACAGCTCCATTCATTTATTCATGAATGTATTACTGATTCATACTTCAAAACTGCAATACCACCACTGGAAAAAAAAATAAAAAATCTTTGGGCAAATTTATTTTTAAACAACCCCAACAGTGGCTCTGCACAAATTAATTGTCAACAACAGTGGCCCCACACAATTCAATGTCCCTCCAGTAGCGGCCTCAAATAGTTTAGTGTCTGGTAGCAGTAGCCTCACACAGTTTATTGCCCCCCCCACCGGTGGCCCCCTGCCAGTACTTATCTCACTGCTCCAGAGCATATACATCACAGCACATACGTTCAGAACAGTGAAAGACAGCTGGAGGTGTCGGTGTGTGTAGCGTTAAAGTGGACCTTTCACGTCCTCGGGCACATGCGGTATTATAAACCTTCTGACACTGTAGAGCTACGGTAACGGCACCAATAGCTCTTCAGTAGGGATACATAACGGGAAAGTAGATAGTGTGCCGAATTCAGCACACTGTCTGTTTTCTAGCGGTATATAAAACCACATGAGTCCCAGGAGTTAAAAGGTCCTCTAAGTATCTACACTAAAGCTGCTCTGAACTTATAGACCACAGATTTGCATCCTATAAGTTTAAGAAGCTTTGAAACATTTGGTACTTTTCTCACCGATTCTGCTGATCAAACTGTAAGTGAAAATTAAAGAATTAAAGATAACAAAATTAAATGTGGAGAAAAAAAAGTTTTAATTTCAAATTCAAAAATACAAAAAGCAACACAATGTCTAACAATTATGACTAGAATGGTTTCATTACAACTCCTAACACAAAGTAACAATGTAAACTAAAGATAATACAAGATACTCTTTGACTTGTCCAGGTTCTGAGATCAGAGACCTGACTTATCATTGCAGCATATCCAAGGGCAGACAGAAAACATGACAAAGTTTATTGAGCTTATTTGTAACTGTTGTAAACGTAGGAGATTTTGTAGTGGTTTTAGAGAGAACCAATCACCACATCCTCCAACTTTTTGTATCCTCCATTAGGGGCTGCTCCATTGATTTTGGTGAACTTTTTTTCATCCCTGAGGAATTTCAGTACCCAATAACTGCATTTTGGTTGCTGAAAATAACAGAAATGATTGCTCAGAAATGGTGGGGGTTAGAGAAAAAATTCCAATTGTGCTGGAACCAGAGGTAGCGGGTAAACTAATCAATAGTCTGTTCAGAAAATATGCCTAAAATGATTGTCATTGACAAACCAAAGCTGGTTATCCCAGGGGTCACATGATATAGCTTTAATACACTAGTCTAACCTGGGTAGAATTTGTAGTCAGACTGTATGAGCCAGTATTTGTGTATATACCCTGATCAATTCTGGCAAAACAAAACACATAAATCTGCTATAAAATCAATTTCCAAAAGACATTTCCCATCATCACATTATAGTCTGAATATCGAGGCAATTCATGGTTTATCATAATCTTCAACTCCCTAAAAGTTCAATCTAAAGTAATATGATGCAGATCATAAAGCTTGGCAGAGACAGTATTCTTGGTGGATGAAATGACTGTGGACTTATCTTAGTGTAATATATGAAAACTTGAGTAAACAATTCTATTCAAAAATACTTTTAAATTCAATATTTTTCCACTAAAAAGTTTCCTTCCCTTTCTAAACGGATCCAAGCTTCAAACAGAGATGAGCAGATACGTCATTTGTTGTACAGGATCCCGACCCAAACAGGACAATGTAAGACATGAAGATCGTCTTCTTGCTTCCATTTTGCATTATAAGTATTGAGCTAAGACAGCAGGTTGGCATGCTGGAAAGAAGCGAGATTTCAATGGCACATCAGCTTTCCCCACCCTCAGCAAAACGGAACACAGTAAAATAAAAAACCTCAAGGTCCATACAACTTTTCATAGGTGTTTTCCAAAAGATAACAATAGTGCAAAGACAAGGAGTGAAAACCAGATAAGGCACAAAACACAGAGCAGCATGAATGGTGTGGTTAAAAGGGAATCAAATGCTTATCATTCTAAAACAAGACATTAGGTCAAGATCGTGTGCTTATATTATGTAGTCTCTAAATCTGACCATCCATCCCTTGGCCAGCAGTTATTCCTTCCAACCCCCAATACACTACACACACTCGGTTTGCAGAGCATGCAATGTCTTTTCACTAGGAAGATGTAAACAAGACAGTGTCAAACACCTTGAGAGTACAAAAAGATCGGGCATATTAATTAAACATTCGTGATCCATCTTTCCCTGACTGTCTGTTCAATAGACTTTACTCTTATGTGTATGGGCACCTGTAATGTAATATACTCTGTAATCAGATTTTATTGTGAATTTCTCTGCTGTGTAAACTAGCCACTCACCTACTTGGAGAGGGTCAGGACTAGCATACTAATGGCCTTGCAGGGACACAGGTGGTCAATGTATAATGGCTGGCATAGTTGATCCCAAGGTTTCTTAACATTTACCAATGTAAAAAGGAACTAGTTACTATATGGCTTCTTCTGAGATTAAAAGGAGTTTTTGTGGTTATAAATACTGATTGACTTAAAGAGGACCTTTCATCAGATTGGGCACAGGCAGCTCTATATACTGCTGGAAAGCTGACAGTGCGCTGAATTCAGTGCACTGTCGGCTTTCCCGATCTGTGCCCCGGGTAAAGCGCTATCGGTCCCGGGACCGTAGCGCTTTACAGTCAGAAGGGCGTTTCTGACACTTAGCCAGGGACGCCTTTCTGCCCAGCAGCGCCTATGCGCTGTACTGTGGAGCGGGGAGGAACGCCCCCTCCCCTCCTGATAATACTCGTCTATGGGCGAGCACTCTGAGCAGAGGGAGGGGGCGTTCCTCCCCACTCACACTGTACAGCGCGATAGGCGCTGCTGGGTAGAAGGGCGTCCCTGGCTAAGTGTCAGAAACGCCCTTTACCCGGGGCACAGATTGGGAAAGCCGACAGTGCGCTGAATTCAGCGCACTGTCAGCTTTCCAGCAGTATATAGCACTGCCTGTGCCCAATCTGATGAAAGGTCCTCTTTAACTTTCGGGCAATCTGCTATCACACAAATCAGAGGCCTGGAACGGCTGCCTAGCACAGAAGTAACTTGCTGTGTCCTCTGTAGTGACCGGGCTGGGTTATAGAAGTTGACCTCTTAGTTCCTTCAATGTGAACTAAACTGCAGTAATCCAGTCCAGCCACCACACAGCCCAGTCCTCATGGTTAGCTCTGGTCAGGGGTGTAGGGTTAGCAATTTCACTCAACCCTGAGGGGGCCCAAAGGTCTCTCTGCCATATAAAATACACCACTATTCTAAATCGCACCATGTAGGTAGGTGCCCCTTAAAGGTTTTTGCATTTGGGCCCAGGAGTTCTACTAACCCTCTGGTTCGGGAGCCTGCCACTTGCTAGACTGCCACTAATTTGCTACTGATGACCTATTCTAAAGATAGATTATCAGTATTTATAACCTGTTATGCCCCTTTAAGCATGACATTTACAATGAGTAGGTATATTGCTAGTTAGTTTTCTGATGACCACAAATTCTCATAAAGGCACACTTACTGGAGGGCCAGCACCATTTATAAAGTAGATTCATATCAACATTGTCAAAACTATAAATAATTACATTTCTGATACGTGTAAATGGTTACACATAACCAGACTAGAAGCAGCTTCATAATTCAATTGGCACATTTTACCACAACAAAGGCAACCAGCTCATGGACACAATACTGCGCCATTTTACTTCAATATACTTCTGTGGGCCATAGGTGATAAGTGGCTGATGTAATGATCCGGCAGCTGTAAGGAAAGATAAAGAAATAAGGTTTTGGTTACTGATCATTCATATACAGTATTCTGTGCAGTCCTATCTACAACCAAATAAAAGTAATGTAGACCAACTACATACCCCAAATGTCAGTTTAACTTAACAGCTTTACTTGATGAAATAACTACTCAGTTTATGGGCATCTATTAACCAGAAAAATGCCATCAGATTGTCATTTTGGTAACAATCCGGGTAATATACTCCCTCCAAAGAAAAGTGGAAACAGATGTTGACAGAGCCATATGGCTAGGCATCTCTCGCCTGATAGGTCTATAACACTGGACACTTCTATGTATAGCACTGTCACATCCAACATCTCTGCGGCTACTTTACTGCACATTTTTAAGTCTCTGTGCTTTGCTATCAATCCCATGATGCCTCAGCTCAGCATCACATGGACAGCTAAGGTTACACACACATATATGTATATATTATACATACACACATTTTTGGAGAGGTTTTAAACAAAAAACACATACGTACCTGTGCGCCCAACCTGGTGAGATATCTAACTCTTAATGCAAATGCACTTAATGGACGAATCCTACTTAGTGAGATTTGTCTTCTCAGTTTTGCTTTTTCAGCCCTGTATATCAAATGAATAAAGATATAGTAAATAAAGTAATAATATGACAAATACAATAACAAAAAAAAAAAAAAAACCAAGAAAAATAAAAAATTAATGGTTTAAAAATCAGATAGTGTCATTATTCCGCTGTCATGTGACCCTTCATCTAAGCACCCAAAAAATTACTTCTTTCCATTGTAAGGACACTGACTGAATTCTAAATTTTGCTTTAGACATGACAACTTACAAAAACAATATAAAATAGTTTAACATTTTATCTATTAAGCTATGTAATGTAGTAGAATTTGGAGTTTTTCTTGTAGGTATACAGCAAAGAGGCGAGAGCTAATGCACGGTCAAAGGATGCCACGATGTATGTCCCACTAAAATTTACGGGGGGCAATAGCAAGAATTGTTAAAGAAAACTTTGAAACATTACACAGAGAATCCCCAGCTTGTACACAACATCCTCCTACTTGTCAACTTGTGTAAAACCCCAACAAATCTGCTTCTCCACCTTCCAGTGCCAGTTTAATGAAATTTATCATTTATTTCATCGTGTACTTCATATATAGTGTTCCAGAGACCCCATCAAAAGGATACACATACTGTATAATATATCCATGTATGGCAATTGATACATAAATCATAAAAATTACAAAACAGACAACGGTCTTTAAAAAGTGCTTTATTTTAACAGTATGTTAATAACATTTTGTAAAGAAAGTGCATTTTCATTATGGAAAATAATTGCTTTTTTAGATATACAATTTAAAACCTGAAGAAAAATATAACATGTAAAGAATCAAATTCTAACAGTTATATACAAGTAGGCCTCAGTATTACAGAACAGATATTTTCCCTGAGTAATAAGAGAGGAGCACAGAGTTTAGATGCTTTGCAGAATAGATAATCTATGAAAAACTAAACCCTATTGCTTGAGTACCAGATAATAAAGAGATTTTTAGAAATAAAACATATGATCTATTCACAGATTAGTGGGGCTCTGCCTGCGAGACACCCACTGATCATAAGAAATGGTGTCTGAACGGACTGGCGGTCATGCACGCACACAGCCACTGCTTTCACACTCAGGACTGCTGGAGATGGGAAGTACTGTACTGGGCTATCCTGGAGCAGCCCTCAGCACATTCAACTGCCACTCCATTGAAACAGGGGGCACGTGATGCCCATTTTTACAATGCTAGGGTTGCCAGTGGTCAGACCACCACCAATAGGCCATGTATCACCTATTCTGTGGCTAGAGGTCATGTTGCTTAAGTGGAAATGTAAGCATTAAAAGGAGTCTACCACCACCATACATGCGCTTTTGTAGGGGCCATTAGTGAAAAAGAGAAAAAGTACCTAGTCTGTGCAATCCTGCGGCTGAGATTACATCTTTTAATCAGTATGTATCAGAGCCAGAATTTCAGCTCATTTCAATGGAAAGCAAATGCTTTGTTTTCTACGAGCTGATAAAAGTCAGCTAGAGGAAAAAGGAAGAGTCCTGCTGGATCCTCAAGTGGATAGCGCCCAAACCTCAGGAAGTGAATAGAAATAGGAAATCTTTCTGCTGACATCAGAGCACACACCCATTGGGCCCATTGACATGTGTGTTACTTTTCACAGACCAAAAAGAACTATTTTTCTCTACTTGCCTAAGCCATTCAACTCTATATACTATAAATACCATTTGTACGTTGTCTTATAGTCCACAGTTAGTACAAAAATCAACCTTTAATATTGCCCTTAGGGTCAGTTCACATGTGCACCGTCTGCGCGGGTTTTGACACAGAGAGAGACGCGGCGAGCCGCGTTTCTCTCTGGTCAAAACCCACCTGCCGCGACCATCGCAGTCGCGGCTTTCCCCTCCTATATCGGCTCAAATGAATGAGCCGACATAGGAGGGTGCTGCCGCTAGGTGGAAGCCGCGGCCCAGCGCGTCACGGCTTCCGCCTGAAGAAAGGGCATGTCGCTTCTTTCCGCCGCTAGCGGAAAAAAGAAGCCCGGCGGTCTGCATAGACCACCATTGTAAAGGGGCGGATTTTGAAGTGAAATCCGCTTTCAAAATCCGCCCCTTTGCCCATGTGTAAAATAGCCCTTAATCTTTATGTAAAGGGCCGGTGCTGGGTGGCAAAAACATAAAAATGGGTCCATTAATGGCCCCTACAACAGCATGCGAATGATTAGAAGGGATTTGGGTGATGCTAGACTCCCCTTAGGGGTAATTATACAATACAGTGACATTTATTTCACCACTCCTAGTACCATCTAAAGAAGTATTTTTGGATTGGTAGCACCGTATTACTGGTGGAGGTAATCTTTAAGCAGGTTAAAATTTTAGGCAGCTATGGTGCAATTCCCTTTGAAAATAGAATTTTTACAAAAAAATAATCTCAAAATCAGTAACAATGCCAAAAATAGATAAAGCAGGACAAGCATAGCAGGATGCTACAAAGCAACATGGAGGAACCACATGGCAGGAGAAACATTTACTTGGACAGCCAAATGAGGTAACCACATCAGAGGATAATAGGAGGAGCCGACTGTCCCAAGATTCCTGGATATCTGTCATTACTTTCTATACTGGTACAGCTTAAAAAGTTTGCTTTATAAACTTCCATAGCTGAAGATTGAGGTTTTTTTTTTTTTACTTTTATAGAAACTTAATAAGAGGCCAAAACCACAATAATGCCTTTAAAACTTAAATAATGGGGGAGATTTATGCAAGGTCAAAAAGCACCAAACATGTACCTCAATGTCAAACCAGTATACCAGAAAACTGGTATGTAGGAAGCAAGGATCCCGCAATCGCAGGCGCCTTCTTGGCTAATAATTTACTATGGCGTTCTTGTTTTCTAATATATACCTGTAGTTTTATAAAAGTTAAATAAACTTTGAATGGAAATTTTAAATATTGACCATCGTTTCTAAGCAGGTGGCTTAAAGTGCAGAAAAAGGGTATGACAATAGTATTAAAAGAAATATATATTAAACTAATTAGGATCTGACTGACATATTTGCAGCAATACACAGAAGTTGTCTCCTTCTCATATTGTTTTGACTCTGGGGCTGGACTCCACCAGTTTCAAAAACATTTGCATCCCTTAAAAACTGTAATTAATATGGCTAACGGCTCGTTCACATCTGCGTTCGGGTCTCCGTACTTCAGGTTTCCATTTCCTGCATAAAACAGAGCAGGATACGGAAACCTGCAGGACTCTCTCACCCATTCATTTGAATGGGTGAGAAAGATGTCCGGCCGTGAGTGGCGGTGAGCGTTTTGCGCTCTCCGCCACGAAACCGTTTTTTTTTTTTAATCTGGACACAGAGTCGGACATACAGTACTCTGTGTCCGGATTAAAAAATCCGGTTTCGCGGCGGAGAGCATAAAACGCTCACCGCCGCTCACGGCCGGACCCGGTCTGTGCTTTCCGTCTTCTGGCATGCAGAAGACGGAAAGCACAGAACGGAGAGTAGAACGCAGGTGTGAACCTAGCGTTAAGTGTTCTGACACGTAGGACAGGAGTGAACAAGCATGCCCATATGGGGAAGAAATGGCAGCAGGAAATTTTGCAGGTTCACTGCAACAACATTCAATGAAGTGAAAACAACTTTTGCGAATCCCTATGCACTGCAAAGAATGAAAACCTGTATTTATAATCCAAAAAAACATGGAATTAAAAATTGCACCAGGTCAATTTCTGCAGAATATGGAAGAGATACAATAAATACTCATCCAATTTTGCTACTACTGTTATTTGCTGTTGAGAATATAAAGCGTTTCCAGAATTTTCCATTCGCAATACCACAAAAGAAAACATATGATACATTCACTCCATGTGAACATACACCTAATGTAGGAACCGGATAGACCAAGAGTTTAGTGATACAGCAGTAAGTGCTCAATAGCCATGGGTAGAAAGTAATCCAAATATTCTGTGCCAGCAAGCAAATGTCTTGAAAAACTGGCAACCTGGCTGTTAAGGGGGTTTTCCCACATTTTTACAAATATAATTACCATATATACTCGAGTATAAGCCAAAAAAAAAAAAAAAAAAAAAAGCAGCTTTAAAAATATATAATAAAAAAAAAAAATAAATAAAAAGTTCTAAATTCCTCCTTTCCCTAGCATACATATAAAAGTAGAGAATTACTGTGAAACACATACACATTAGGTATCCCTGTGTCTGAAAGTGCCTGGTCTACTGAATATAGGGTCTCTGCAGTGCTCCTGTTCCGTCAGGAAGTGGTTAATAGGAGCACGGCAGATACCCTATATTCAGCCAGGCTGAAGTCCAAGTGGGGGGAAAAAAAAAAAAAAAAAAAAAGTCCTCAAGCTCAGGGAAGGGGCAGACAGACAACCAAAACACCCCCTCCCCTTTCCCAGCACCCAGCAACTACTGCACTTAAAAACAATTTTTATTTTTGAAATTTTCCAGTAGCTGCTGCATTTCCCCCCTAGGCTTATATTCGAGTCAATAAATTTTCCCAGTTTTTTGTGGTAAAATTAGGGGGTCGGCTTATACTCGCATATATATGGTAATTTACCAATTTTACTGAGTTTTTAAGGCCTACCCAGCGAAACTGAAGACACTGTACAAACTAAAGAACTTCAGACACTATTCAGTGCAGCTAAAAAGCAGTTAAAGCATATTTGGCCCCCCGTCTCCCCGCTACTCGGGTACCAGCCCACCACTTCAGAATGGGCTGGCAGACACCAGCTATGCCTTCTGCCTTGATCCACTACCAAAAAGGAGAAGTTTCAGGGCTGACTGACCTTCCGTTATAACATTATATACAAAGCAAATGAACTATGACGTAACATAGTATCAGATTTTATAAATGTAGAACATAGGGCAGATGTAGAGAGTTATTGCCTAAGAACTTTCCAAGTACAGTATATCAGGATTGTGTGGGAGCTCCGATAAACTGCAGGTTTCATTGACCTTTACATTGTACAAGTCTGTGATTCTTGTCGGCAGTTTTGTTTTTTTTATTGCCCATGGCAGACCTAATAAAATTGGAACTAATTCCACCCATGTTGGAAAAAGACTGTAGCAAACAGTACGACGCATCCAGACAAAGTGCTAAAAGGAGGTAAATAAGAGCTCATATAAAATGAAATGACCCATGTTAGGCGCATTAAGCCTTATTAAACAATGGAAACAAAATGACATAAAACACATTAAGTACTATTAATAATGCCATGTAACCAGTCAGTGTGAACAGTCCATGATGGCCATTATGGCCTATAACAAGGATTCCTTCAATATGACTGCAGACTAGGAGAAGGTTAGTTACAGAGAGGAATACAACAAGTAATGTTCATCTGACTATCTGCAGCAAGCTCAGAAGACACTAAGGCTCTTCGAGTTGGAAGCTTGCTGACTGCATTCAGCATACAGGAAGATGACATTTTGCTATTCAGTTTCTTTTCTGCAAAAGATTATTATAAGAAGTTACATTAAAATGAGCACAAATGGATATATACTGAACACCAGAAATAAACCACTACATTAGGATCTACTCTACAGGATGGAAACTGGACAAAACTGTACAAGCTGTCCATAGCAAACAACCAGAACACTGCATTTCTACTGCACAGATCACACCTGAGTTTCTATCAGTTTTTGCCATGTAGTTGAGATAGGATTATATCTGCAAAAAATACTATTAAAATATGTAGCTAGATGCCTACTCTGTTACATCCTGCCACCACTGTCTATCTGGATACCACCGACATAGAAGCCTCCAGAGAAAGTCAATGGCTACAGTATGTGACTGTATAGGAATCTTGTGCCATCATGTCCTAGTAATTTTATTTATTTTATTTTTTTTGAGAAACAAATTTGAATTGTATAGAAAAATGTGATGTGACTCTAGACCCTCAATATCAAACCATCTGCAGTGCATTGTAGGGGGCATTACACAGAGCACCACTGTACCCTTAGATCGAGGCACCATTTTCATGAAAAAGTAATTTTTATAAACATGCAAATGAGGAAGAAATGCAAGGGCCCCAGCCGAAAAATGCCAGATGTGCAGAAATTCAACGTGCAGCATCACAGCTGTAAGCTGCCAAGAGGGTGTAAAGGGGAAGCATAAGGCGATAATTCAAACCTGGAGATTGCATACTGCCATTGCACTTGACCATCATTTACACAGAAATATAGAATAATACACTTGCACATGTAAATGGTGTATCTAATGAAATAATGGTGCTCTGGATAATGGATGCCAATTTGATCAGGTTTTTGGTGACATACTGCCTATTATATAGTTGTGGATAGGTTTGCTCTTATTCCAATCGCAGATTTTGCTGCGTTTCTTGGTTGGCTAGGTTCACACCACATTTTTGCATCCTGCTGAGTTGTGTAGTACAGTGTGGTGGTGCTGGCAGTTAAATATTCCTGGTACGGGTGTAGACCGCCTTTAAAGACAACCGATCACATGGAAAATGCTGTTACAACTATAGGTAGCAAGTTATAAAAGCAAAAGTAAGCAGAAATGTGTGGAAAATCTTCAGTATAACCTGTCATTTATCCATTTATATCTCTGCTCTTTCTATGCTAAGAAGTCAAGGAGGCGGACCTATCCGTGATAGACCGTATTCCCTCTAGGACTGGGCATACAGAGATAGCTGTCAATCACTGACGAGAAATTAAGGAGGCGGTACTATCAGTGACTGACAGCTATCTCTATCGACAGTCATAGGGGGAGACTGTCAATCACTGATAGGTCCGCCTCCTTGACTTCTCAACACAGAAAAGCTGAGATTTCAATGAATAAATGATAGGTTATACCAAATCTTTTCCCACAAACCCATACGTTAACAAGCACAGCTCCTTTTTCTCAATAACAAGCTACTTACAGATTGAGCAACATTTTTGCATCTGACAAGTACCCTTTATAATCTACTTCTTGCTGCGGCTCAAAAAAAATACAAAATAAAAACCTACATCAAAACCGTAACAAAAACTGATGTATGATTTCAGCCTAAGGGTATGTCCACACAAGATATATTCACAGTGGTTCAGCCGCAGCAATCTTGCTGACCGCTAACCCACTGAGATGTACAGTAATAGTAAAATGGATTATAGTTCATCACATGCTGCAAATGAACCTACAATGCAAATTTTCCTTTACTGCAGATTTCCAACCCCAGCATGTCAATTCATGCAATAGCAAAAGTTGAAAGCTGCTGTGAGTAGAGGGAATATAGCGATAAATATCACCCCGCTTTGGGGTGGAATCTGTGGCATTCTGAGTTACCGTATCCTGTGTGGATGTACCCCAATAGTGCTCTGTGCAGTCATTTCTATCTGAGGACTATTCTGAACCTACAAAAGGTCCCCAAACTCACACTCTGGGGAGACAAGTAATAAAGTGGCTCTTCAGAAGATAACTTGTGAGCAATGGGTATCCGCCATTATCTTGTCACATGAACACCCACAATCTGAAAGAGGGTCACCCAAACCAGACAACCCTTTAACCAGTTTTGAACACCACAAGAACAGAAACCATGAAAATACTGCTTGTGTGATACCCACTGCAACCAAGACAGGAATGGCAACCATACAAGAGTATAACTGGTATAGTAAAACTTACAGATGACAAATGCAGTAAAGAAACACCCAGTTAGCAAAGTACATACCAAAGGGAGAACAAACAGCAAGCAAAGCAATGCACAGCGGAGAGTAAATAGGGTTAGCTTCTAGAAAACTGGCAAAGCATTCTAAAGTTACTCGTGATTCATGGCGGCTATGCCTATATCTATTCCTCTACAACGGAAAATACAGACATTACATTTACAAAAACATTGCCTTTAATTTTTTTGACTCATACACAGGATCAATAGATGCCAAAGAGCGAGCATGTGTTTACATAGTTTGCTGTCAGATCCCATTCTACTGGCATCTGTTTTTAGAGGATCTGCTAACCAGATGCAAAGACCGATGAAGTGAATGTGCTCTTAGGGTAATTTCACATGGCAGATTTTGCGATGGGACTTACAAAACGAAGCATCTGTCTCCAACTATAATGAATGGGAGGTGAATTTCAGCACAAAAATTCTGCTGTGTGATCTTACTCACATGTGAAATTCAGAGGTTGTTTAATCATCACATTTTTCTAGCATTTTTATGTATATCAGCTTAGATTAAATGATAAGAAAATGGGAAACTTTAAGCTACTAAGTTTCTGGTTTTGGTCCCAAATGTGAATAAGAATTTGCAAGTAGCACAAAGAGCATTTAGTCTTGGCATTATTTGTGACTGTCCCATTCACCACGCTGCTTTTTTAAGAAGAAAGCAGCAGGCGCTACACATTTATTCACATGTACTGAAGTCAGCTCTATACAGTGCAGAGATGGTAAAGCAGGAAACCTTCCTGCTCCACTACTCAGGCAGCTGCTAGTAATGTCTGTGGCTTGGAGAAGGCCTGATGGATTAAGCTGGAGACACGAGTAAGAAGCAGAACTCCATGGGTAGGTGGTTTTCATGTTCTAAATTTATCAGTCCCAATTTACCCCTCACCCACTGGAGAGCATAACATATACTTTGGTGGGGCCACTGGGGACAGCATTATACATTGTGTAGTGGGGTGTGTGTGGGTGTGTGTGTGTGTGTGTGGGTGTGTGGGTGTGTGTCCAAAGGGGTGCATTATACAGTTAAGTGACCAAAATTTTCAGTTTAGGATCCAATTACTTTGAGGTATTTTTTTTAGTCTGATGCACTGCTTCCCGACACACAACTTGTATTATAGTTCAGAGCAATAAACTGTACATAACATTAAAAAAAACAAAAAAAAACTTAAAAATATTTCTAGGCACTTCCAAGACTCTTTCTCTGCATACAAGCTATGGTATGACAGTATGTAGTCAGACCAAGGATTGCAGTGAATATCATTCTTTAGTCTACCAGGAATCAGGAAACTAACAAACACTGTTCTATTAATGGATTGCTTTTCTCCATTTTAAACAAAAAAACATTGAAGTGGCCCCCAAGTTAGAATACTAAATGGGTTTTGGACAACCACTGTTAGGTTGAAATCAAAGTCACTTGAAACCTTAACTCTTCTCTGTTATGCAAATTGGTCTTCAGAAAGCACAGGCTCGTCATAGGTCCCAGCGCCACCTCTCTTCTGCTCCTGACACATCTCCTACTCTTCACTACTCTTCTTACACAAGAACACCACAAAATGGCAACAGAATATGCGCAGTCGGCTGTTCTGACGGCCATTTTGCAGTGGTCTCGTGTAAGAAGAGGAGTGAAGAGTAGGAGAAGTGTCAGGAGCAGAAGAGAGGTGGCGCTGGGACCTATGACGAACCAAGTTGCATAATGAAAAAAGACAACTGAAAAACGGAGGCGCGGATCTGAGAAAATTACGGTAGGAGAAGAATAGCCTTTCTAAAGGCTATTCTGACGTGTGTTTAGTTTAAAAAAAGAGTTTTGGTTGAACTTATTTTAATAGAATCCCTTTAAATGTTGCCAAAAGCTAGACTTGGCAGAGGTGGTGAAAGGATTTCTTTAAACAGGAGTTCTTGGTAGCACCCAAGGCACTTTTGTGTTTTTCAGTTACAAACGGTTTTTAATAACAACCTTAGCAGGTGCGCTTATTCTGTATAATATGTATTTGAAGAGTATATTTGTACAAAACTACAATGAAACAAAGAATCAATAGCAGAGACTATTACCAAAATGTTGTCATTTTAGTAACAACCATACACAACAACACCTTCCATTTAAAGGGGCTCTATCAGCAAAATCCTGCAGATAGAGCCCCACATATGCGTGCATAGCCTTTAAAAAGGCTATTCAGGCACCATAAATGTTATATTAAACTACCCCCCGTTTTAAAATAATAACTTAAAAAAGAATGTGCTCTACTTACGGATCGTGCACGCTGGGCGGGCATTCTGGGTGTGTCTTCATCTTCTTCCCCAACTCTTCTTCCTCCGATGTCCTCCGGACCCGTCCTCCTCCGGCGCTTGCTCGCGGACACTGATAAAAAAAAAAATAGCCCGGGCGCATGCGCAGTAGCCGTAGTAGAAGCCGCGTGCTACTGCGCATGCGCCCGGGCTATTTTTTTTTTTTATCAGTGTCCGCGAGCAAGCGCCGGAGGAGGACGGGACCCGAAGACGTCAGAGGAAGAAGAGGCGGGGAAGAAGAAGACGGCGCACCCTGAATGCCCGCCCAGGGTGCACGTTCCGTAAGTAGAGAACATTCTTTTTTAAGTTATTATTTTAAAACGGCGGGGTAGTTTAATTTAACTTTTACAGTGCCTGAATAGCCTTTTTAAAGGCTATGCACGCATATGTGGGGCTCTATCTGCAGGATTTTGCTGATAGAGCCCCTTTAAGATATATTACTATGTAAAACATAGCATATTAAGAAAGTGAGTACCAGAAGGCAAAATCTAGAAGTAGCATTGTTTTTCCATCATGGATTTTGCTGCTCGAAATGCACAAAGGTTTAATTTAAATTTTTTTGTGTGCTTTAAAACACATAAAACCTACAGCAAACTGTAGTAAACTTTTAGCATGGAATCTGCCTATATAAGGCCATATCTTGTTTTTAATCCCCGTCCTGGTACTGGAACTGATGCCCAGCATCCAGTGCTTCAGCTGATGTGCTGGACTGCTCTATAGATAGGATTAAAGTAATGCTCACTGACTGCAGTGCCCTATTATACAGGGCTGGGTAACAATAGCGCACATTTGGCCATCCGCTGTGTCAGGTTAAGGCATAAGACAATTGGCTAGACACAGCTACATATGTGAAACCAGACAAAAAAAATGCTCTAAGACCATATTTAGAAATGGTGGAATTGCTAAGGATCCTTGAGAGAGTTCCTGCAGTTCGAAGCATTTGGAAAAGGTTAGCCATGTTTGGACTTCCCCTAATAGCAGTAAAGCAGTGGCAGCTAAGTAGCACTAACAATGGCACAAAGCAACAGAAAGCTTCTCAGCGGCAAATATTCTAAAGACTACAGCAGCAGTAGGCAGCAGTGGCACAGATCAATCACACAAAACATTAAAGGGTTGAACATTTTGGAAGACCAGTCTCAAAGAAACAAAGCCCAATCCCAATAAAACTGGTACCTGCCATGAAGGAGTATTCCAGTCACACAGGATAAAAGATAACTTGCTGATCGGTAGGTGTTCAACTGCTGGAACCCCACCAATTATAAGAATGGGGGTGTTCTGCACCCCAGTTTCGATGAAGCAGTGGTCAGAGATGCATCCCTACTCTATTCACTTCATAGCACTGCACTTTGGCTATATCCAGCAGTCATATTGAAATGAATGGAGCAAGTGTGTGCATTTCTAAACACCAATACAATCAAACTGGGGAGTAAAACATTTCAGTTCTCATGATTCTGTGGATTCTGTCTTGCCTGGACTAGAACACCCTTTAGTTGATAGTTTGAGTTGTTGTGTCCCACATATATTTTTTTTTAAAAACTCAACTGATGTATAATGAAAAGTTATGGCTACATTCACAAATAAGTCATGTCTGTCCTATACTAGATGTCAACGACTGCACTGACTTACAATGTTTTAAACAAAGGACCATCTTATATTTTGTGCATCAATTCTTCACATTTAAAAAAAGAAAAAAAAAATGTTTCTGCAATTATTCAATGGGAACTATCATGGTTTACTCAAAGAGGATGGCAGTTTCTCCCAGCCATGAGACAATTGCAAAGAGCTCCTTTTCATAAAGCATTATGTAACAGACAAATATTTCTCATCAAGAACTAAAAATTGTAATCCATTCAATGAATGTAGACAAGACATAGAAAATGTGAATACTCCATGACCTTTCATTATACAATCGAGGCAGAGTGGCTGTCTAATATCAGAGGGCTTTCTAAAACAAGATAAAATAAAAACTCAAATAATTCTTCTGTCACTACTTACTCAATTTCAGCTTCTTTCTGTAGTTTTTCCCTTTCCCACGAAGACAGATTAAGGTCTCCACCTAGGATATGGATGATGGAAAAAAAAAAAAAAAAAATTAATGGGGGGGAAAAAAAAAAAAGCATGCTATCTACACTAAAGCTGTGCATCGTTAAGGACACATTTAGTTTTCTTGATGCAGTTTTTGAAACTAAGAGAAGCAGCAAGGTAAAGGAGCCTTCACACAGAGTTTACGCTCCACTCGTTCAGAATGAGAGGTGTTAAAACAGATCCCATTGATTTCTACGCGCGCGCTACCCACTGAAATCAATGGAAGGCTTTTTTTACCCATTGCCCCCTATACGCACGTATCACATTGAAAGCAATAGGTGTATATATATATATATATATATATATATATATATATATATATATATATATATATATATATATTAAAAAAAGCGCCTCCCATTGATTTCAATGGGGAGTGCACGTATGCCGGCACCCATAGAAATCAATAGGATCTGTTTTAACACCACTCCGTGTGAAGGCTCCCTAACACCCCCCCCCCAAAAAAAAAAAAAAAAACCCAAAAAACAAACACAAAACACACACAACCTTTAAAAGGTGCCCAACATTTATGACCCATAGCTATTGCCATCAAAAACTGCATATAAAAGCCAGCAAGTGTGTTGTTACTACAACCATAAAACAAAACAGAAAAAAAAAAAGAAGTCTAAAATAAAATCTACTTACCTCTAACATGGTTCACAAAGTACAACATGACAACCGCTATAATGGCCACTGCAAAAAGAATAGAATAAAGCAATGATACAGAAACAATGACGCCAATAACCAGCCATCTGCCTACAATACCACATATCCATCTCAATAATATAAACCTAAAAGATGGGGGGGGGGGGAACAAACTTTAATTTCCACCCAATAAGCATCCCAACAGAAGTGTTACACTACATATATAGAGCCAAAATATGATACAGACAAAAAAATATGTCTGTAATGTCAATACCCCGTGCAAAATGTTTAGATTTCAGTCCATTCTAACACATAATTTTATAATTAAAGTGAAATTCCTGCATAAAAATATTGATGACCTATCCTAATAAGTCACTAATATCAAATCTGTTGAAGTTTGACACCATTGATCAGCAGGTGATAATCAGAGAATGGCACAGGAAATAGACAGGCATTTGCTTATTACTCCATTCTCTGTGCATCAGCTGAAGAACTGCTGATTGGTGAAGGTGTTAATCCCCTACCAATCTGGTATTGATAACCTTATCCTTAGGTCAAAAAATCCTTTGAAAAGGGAGCATCCAAGTTTAAAAAAAATAAATAAATTTATGTCTGCTGTCTATCTATCTATCTATATTATACACACACACCACCATTTCACCCAATCACTGACCTGAGCGATTTTGTGCAATATACCCCTTTAATGCTACTCGATACCTGAAATTTTAGGTTTCAGAGCACTTCAGAACAACTCTACTATATCAAATACAGCTAAAGGAAGAGTAAAAGACTGATTTAAATATGTTCGCTTTCCCCAAACGGTAAATTTAGTTAGAAAGTGACAGAGGATTTTTGTTTAATACGTTTAAAAAAAATTCTTACTGCAGATGCAGGCACAGAAGAAGACTTCTAAAAACAGATACCCTCGGGAATCCAATATGACACCAGCAAGAATGGCTATAACAGCAAGACCCAAGTTCTGGATTGACTGCATACTGCGATGGGAAATAAAAGCATACACAACGTCAGAAAAGATTAAAAGACCTACAATCATAAATTAAGTTTATGCCTGAAAGTACTGCAAGTATTTTGAAGCAGAAATAAGTGGGAGAAATTCTACTTACAATCCATATGCAGTACCCAGCTGATGCTCAGGGACCACAAACGCAACCATAGGCCACAATGCACAAGCCAGGAGAGAATAGGAGACACCTAATAAACTCTGTTGAATTAGGAAGAAAAAAAAAAAAAAAAAAAAAAAAAAAAAAGAGAGAGACATTACTAAAAAATATGTATTTATATGCATAGACAGTTGTGGCCGATTCTAAACAGCTGCATGTAGTAGGCTATAGGTAGTGACATCAATCAATTAAAAATAATATACATATACCGTATTTTACGGACTATAAGGCGCATTGCCCATGAGCGCCTTATAGTCCGTCTCGGTTCATATATAAGGCGCACCGGACTATAAGGCGCAGTCCGGTGCGCATTATATGTTATTGAAAGCGGCAGCAGGCAGACTTTGCCAGCGGCCACTTAACCCCCCGCGTGCCAGCCGCTTCTATTGGAAGCGCTTGGCAGGCGAGGAGGGGCTCTATCAGCAAAATCATGCTGATAGAGCCCAAGCGTAAAAGTTATATTAAACTACCCCCCCCCCCCCGTTTTAAAATAAAACCCTGAAACAGAATGTGAAACTTACCGAGCAGTGCAGGGTGGGCGGGCATTCAGGCCTCCTCTTCCTCCGATGTTCCGTCCTCCTCCTCCGGCGCTCGCTAACTGATAATGGCCTGGGCGCATGCGCAGTAGCCGTAGTAGAAGCATTATGATATTGCGCATGCGCCCAGGCCATTATCAGTTCGTGAGCGCCGGAGGAAGTGGTCAGGACATCGGAGGAAGAGGAGGCCTGAATGCCCGCCCGCCCTGCACCGCTCGGTAAGTTTCACGTTCTGTTTCAGGGTTCTGTTTCACGCCGGCGTGACAGCAGGGCTGCCGGACACTTCCCATTCATTTCTATGGGAGCCAGCATGCGAGCGCTCTCCATAGAAATGAATGGACAGACACTTCCCATTCATTTCTATGGGAGCCGGCATGCGAGCGCTCCCCATAGAAATGAATGGACTGCTTTTTTCCATTCATTTCTATGGGGAGCGCTCGCATGCCGGCTCCCATAGAAATGAATAGGAAGTGTCCGGCAGCCCTGCTGTAACGCCGGCGTTACACCCTTACGGTGCCTTTTATGTATGTATGGAAGCGGCACGCAGACTTTGCCGCCGCTTCCATCCATATATAAGGCGCACCGGACTATAAGCCGCACTTACGATTTCTGAGGAAATCGTAGGTTTTTATGTGCGCCTTATAGTCCGGAAAATACGGTAGTTGCATCTTGGCCTCCAGCTATGACAACCCAATGCAAACATGTGACACAGCCATTCCTGGCCACAGTGGTGCGCTCACTGGAGAGGACAGGTCATGGCTACAACCACTGACTGACATCCCAGGTTTGTGTTGGGAGATCACTGTAGGAGGACAAGATACAGAGAGACTGGTGTGGAGGTGTCGGAATGGAATCTGCAGATCAGAAATATACGTATGACTTTTTTTTATTATCTGATCACATATATATAAAAAAAAAAAAAAAAAAAAAAAAAAAACACACAACACAGTCTTTCACCAGAACCCAGGGTTGCAGATAGATAGGGAAAACACTGTTTCATTGAGGTGACCCTAACCTTTGTGAATACAGGAATTAGCTATTTGGATCAACAGACACTCGTCCATTGCTCCAGAAGTCTCATTTGCATATTACATATACTGACACAACTCCAGTTAACTAACATTTTAGCCTTAAAGGGATTGGCCACTTTGAGACCAATATTGACAAACAAATGTACAATAAAAAGATATACAATTTTCCAATATACTTTCTGTATCAATTCCTCTCGGTTTTCTAGATCTCGGCTCGCTGTCATTCATTCTGTTACTTGTAGTGGATAAAACTCTGACCATGGTCATGTGATTTACGGTCCATGGTCATGTGATGAGTACACAGGTGCTGCTCGTTATGGTCACAGCCCAGTAATCAGACATCTGCCTGGTAATCAGCTGTGCACCTGTGTGCTCATCACATGACCATGGACCGTAAATCACATGACCATGGAGCGTAAATCACATGACCATGGTCAGAGTTTTATCCAATACAAGTAACAGAATGAATGACAGCAAGCTGAAATCTAGAAAACCATGAGGAATTGTAGGGGAAGTTAAGGAGAATTTTATCCATACTTACCATAGCAAACCATGGATTCCACAGAGTAAAGGCCAACATAAGATGAGCACAAAGAGTCGTCACCACAGCGCACATAACCCACAAAATATTCTTCCCAACACGATCAACCATGAACCCAAATAAAGGTGAGAGAGGTGCAGAGATGATATAAACCACACTATAATATATAAAGAAAGGATGTCAAGTATAAAAACTAGTGACAAATTGAAAAATCAAGCCAGTCTGATCAGTGGCTAATGTATAACACAACAATTTCTATTCTGCTTGTGGCCCCTTTGTGTGAAATATGGACATACCTGTTTATGGCTCCTGCTTGACCAGGTGAAAAGTTAAACTTCTCAATGAAGAAAACCCTAGAGTAGAGAACATAAGGGGTCATTTTAATGCCAAAATGCGTCAAAACTCTTGCACTAGCAAAAGCGGTTATGACATTTTTTTTTTTTACGTAGAATTTTAATCAGTTTTTCTGGTGTCTCGTTAACACAACCCCTGTCTATAAATGCCTTATTAGGGAATAAGGGCCATTATAAAGGAGGGTCACATGTGTGGATGAATGTTCTGGCACCCAAGCCATCCTTGTATTACATAACTGGTCATTCATCAGAATGTCTATCATGTAATATTATGGTTTTCCCTGAAGCAGCCACTATTATGGGAAATGCCTGGCTGTCCAGGACTTGCTTACACACAGTCAGCTGAAGATGGGAGGTTATGGGGGTGTGAACCAGCTGATCATCCCAGGAACTGAATTCTGAAAGGGGGTTGTCTGGGGGTTGAAAAGACACCCCCCTTCATCACAGTATATGTACCAGTAAACTAGAAAAACAAGATCTATTCTTAGATGGGCTCCCAATTATCTGACATGATAAAATACACAGAAAACTAGCAGATATATACCTATATGTAATGCATACTTACTTTCCAAGGCCAATGAAAGGGAAAACAGCAACATAGTAGCAAACACATATTAAAAATATCAACCAAAGGCTGAGAGAAAAGTCTTTGACATCAGTCAGCTTAATGACTTCACCTGGGAAAGAGAAACAAATTGGGAACGTATTAAATAAAGAAACCATATTACTTGCTCATACTAACCATGCTATTCTATAGACCAGGGATCAGCAAACTTCAGCACTCCAGCTGCTGTGAAACTACAACTCCCAACATGCTGTAATCACTTTCATGGGAGTTCCAATACCAGCAGAGCAAGCATGCATGCTGGGAGTTGTAGTTTTACAACAGCTGGAGTGCCGAAGGTTGCCCTCCCTTGCTATAGGTTGATTGACATCATACAGCTACATTTAACTACCTGGATTTATTTAGGCTGCATAATTTTTATGTACAACCAAAGTTTAGTTCAAAAGGGGTTACCTTAACATAGCACTTCTAAGACAGAAGGACTGAGTTCCTACCAGTTTTTCCTTGTTCTTTGTTGAGTATTCTTTCTGCTCGCTTATCTAGGTAGCCAAGGGCTAGCGCACACGAGAGTGAAAACAAACATGTCACAGCACCTGCAACAGAAAAGCAAAAGGTAAAAAGACGTCAAATCAAATCTAATACACAAGTGTTGATATACAGGCAGGACAAAAGCAGACTAATAAAGAATAAGTCGAGCGGTGCTCATCTGTGCAGCCTATTATACGTGCCAATGGACAAATGACTCTGCTGTATTTCCATTGCTTTTTTATAATAGAGCCTGATGTGATATATTTTACTACTATAAATATATTTGGGGAAAAAAAAAAAAAAAAAAAGAATTTACCAATCATGAGGGTTATGCCAAGCGTTGTGTAACCAGTAGAGCCCATAGCATCCTTTATCCGTTCATAAACCAGGCCCATGACATTCATGTTTACAGTACTGCCCTGAAACCAACCACACCAGAGAATGAATTAGGATTGAAGCAAGAGGGAGTACTGTGCTAGATCTCCCATCAGGTACATATGTACTGGTGACAACTGTAAAAACTACTGAAAATCTGGCATATTTCTCTTATACATTGATAAACAGAAAAGTAGAAAATCTTAAATGACTTATACATAGACTATGGTTCACACCTGCGCTTGCTCTCTGCTGGGGTATTCAGTTCCCCATTCCACTTTAAAAATGCAAAGAGAAAATTCCTGCAAGCAGCGAAAAGTGAGCTGACCTCATAATAGTCTATTGGGTCTGCGGATTCACAGATTAGGTTTCCGTTCAGGGGTCCCCAAGCAGATCATCACACACACACACACACACACACACACGTGTGAACCTAGCAATACTTGTGACTAGAAAACCAAAATCTTCTAGACTAGGCCTGCATGGCAACTTTGACCTGAATCACACCAAAGATCACTGTGTTGTCTTACAACCTCTTCACTAATGTCAGTGATTGGAGATGCACTGGAACCCTGACGGTACTGAGACTTATAATCGCAAAAAGATCAAGCACTGCTCGATTTTTTTGAAACTGGAAATCACAGCACCCTCAGGAGTCACAGTGCGACTCCATTCACTTACATAGGCGAAAGGAATCATAAGTGAAGGAAATGCAGGGTAATCTTTGGTTGGAACCAGCTCTCTGACCCCAGGGTCGTTCCACCTCCTCTTCCATTTTCACTGCTAGTTACCTGTGCTAGGAGGGCTGACTTTACTGTAGTTAGCCATCCCCCATAGCACAGGTAACTACCCATGAAAACACAAGAGAAGAAAGGAGGCACAGTGAACGCAGGGCCAAGCAAGTTGTCCACTAAGCTAGGGATGAACTGACTATGGGGCACTCACCACTCTGGCCATACTGAGTTGCAGTCCAAACACCAGGTTCAGCTCCTTTCCTTTGAACCAACTTACTGCATACGTATTTTGAGCAACAGCAAGCGATTCCCCACCAATCCTGAAAGAAGCATTGGACATGAAGACTTATGCTATAGAGGACACACCGTTTTACAATTGGGAAAGCAATTTTCAGAGCCAAGACAAGAACTGCATGTGTGATTCCAGATAAAGGTGGATGACAATAATTGTATTCTTATGTCACTATAACTGACAGTGTCTATACTGTAACAATCCTTATTCCCTTTAGAAATAATTCACCAGTGGTAGAGTAGTGTCTGACCACAAACTAAGCCTTTAAAGAGGACCTTTCACCATATCCGGGCACAGGCAGTGTTATATACTGCCGGAAAGCTGACAGTGCGCTGAGTTCAGCACACTGTCGGCTTTCCCGATCTGTGCCCGGTGTGAAGAGCTTACGGTCCGGTACCGTAGCTCTTCTATGGTCAGAAGGGCGTTTCTGACCATTAGCCAGAGACGTCCTTCTGCCTCGCGGCGCCTATCACACTGTACTGTGGAGCGGGGAGGAACGCCCCCTCCCTCTCCTGATAATACTCGTCTATGGACGAGCTGTGTGAGCAGAGGGAGGGGGCGTTCCTCCCCGCTCCACAGCACAGCGTGATAGGCGCCGCGAGGCAGAAGGACGTCTCTGGCTAATGGTCAGAAACGCCCTTCTGACCATAGAAGAGCTACGGTACCGGACCGTAAGCTCTTCACACCGGGCACAGATCGGGAAAGCCGACAGTGTGCTGAACTCAGCGCACTGTCAGCTTTCCGGCAGTATATAACACTGCATGTGCCCGGATAAGGTGAAAGGTCCTCTTTAACATGAGGGCCTCTACAAAGACACAGCCAGCTGGTAATTTCTCCTGTGCAACAATGTAGTTTGGATACATGGATGACCTGAGTGCAGGAGAGCAAGAGCCAATGATACTGTCAATGGCTCTCCATTCTAGATCAAGAGATGGGTCCTTCTCGGACAATGAAATACCAAGGTAGGACAAATCCTTTAAATGGATGGCCCAGAAGTTGAAATAGATTTTGTATCAATGCATATACATAGTGTTAACATCACTCCCTGCAAATTCATCATTGTCAGCTGCTGTATGGAAGAGCCTACTTGATGAAAAGCAAATCTGTCCTTAAAACCACCTCTAGAAGCCTATAGACATACTATGTAAAGTAGGAACTGCTCCTATAGAAGTATAGGTAACAGCTGCAAGCTTTCTGCTGAACAAGAAGGATGGGGCAGAACAATTCTACCCTTCCTGTGCCCCTAGTTTTTCCAGTCACTCACTAGAACTAATGAACATTACAAAGTGTGTATATATGTGACCTAAGCATGCTTGTAATATATATTATTAATGTCTGAACAACCACTTAGTTGCCAATAATTTATCTTATACATAACATTTTAGAATTGATCTCTTCTCACCCGAACACTAGCCGACCAGCTTCCATCAGCCAAAATGCATTAAACAGGGCACCTGTTGCAAATACCACCTGAAAGGTAAAATTCAAATACTATTAACACATATACATGCTCTTTTATTTTCCTCCTTCAGTCTGTCACGTCAGCCTGTCATTCATCTGTCCGTCCTTTACATTAGTCAGTCATCGGTCCATTACGTCAGTCCATCATTCATCCGTTCACCAGCCTTGTCCTTACCTGCCCTGCACAGACAAACAGGCTGAATATGACAGTTCCTAACCTGTAAATACAAAAAACAGCTATTTAACGTAAATGATCATTACTGCATTTTAACATGTGAAAGTAAAGTATCCCTATTATTACCATCATTCTGAAAAGATGGAATGGTGTATTAGTGAACCAAGCCCATGCCCTCGCTGCAGCCAAGTAAATACAGACTAACAAGGAGCACTAGAGAGGTGTCATTGGAATGACAGGGGGTTTAACCACTAAGTGTACGTTATAACATTGCCCATAGTGGCCAGATGCTGGTACTTCAGCTCATATCCCATTGACTTCAATAGAAACAGAGCTGCAGTGACTGTTTTCACAGGTTGGGTCCTGTATAGGAGGTTGGCAGCAGGAATTGTTTGAATCCCATCTACTACACTACTACTGTACATCTCAGTGTGTTAGTCGCCAGAGATTCAGCAGCAGCTGAGCTACTGTGAGCATGCCACATGTGTCCTTGGCTTTAAGAAGTTAATGTGTCCTGACCACCTGAGCTACAACAGCAAAAACCAAAATATTCAAAATGGAGTTCTCAGTTTATAAAAACAGCATACCTACCGAATTCCAAACACTCGATCGATGAGAAATCCTCCAAAGAAGCAAAGGACAACATTAGGCCAGGAGTAAAAGGCATACAATTGCATGAAATCAGCAGTGTTCACCTTCATGTCCTACAGGAAGAGAAAATACATATATGTATGTTTAAACGCAAACATAAAACTCCCTCCGGACAATTATGGGATGTTCACAAACTGGAATTTGATGCAGCCCTAATATACTTTATCCTGCCATGGTTTGAGGGGCAGAATCACTGGTGAAACAAGGCCTCACACTGAGTTATACAATGGGAGTATATAAAGCTAATGAGATCTGCAAACCTTCACCACAACCCCACTGATCAGACTTATTTTTCAATGCAGGTCCAGGGACAGAATTTGGAGAGGATTGCTTCAAATTCCATGTGATCATACCCATACAAACAATTCATCTCAATGTCTTTCAGGTTCTGCACCAAACAATTTATAGGCTAGGAAGAAATACAGTGGGGAAAACACTAGACAGATGCCACCAGGGTGGGGGAACAAAGTATGCAAGTAGGGCTAAGCAATTAACTAAATTCAGGAATCATGTTAAAGAAACACAATTCTGAATTGCATTTGAAGTCTAAGCCCAAAGTCTTCTGATGAAAGTCATGATCAGAATTCTCATCACTGCAATAGTGGGATGCTATAACAAGGAAGTCAACATAAAATATATCTCACTCCTTATCACTGTATCAGTTAACTAAACTTCTATTACTGTGTTTAGGAAGGGGGAAGATTCCACACACATAAGCAAACTGCTGCCCTGTGCAAAGGACTGAACATTGTGCATATTTTCTATGTACATGTGTCTACTTCTGGCTGCTTGTGTTGTTACAGATGGCATATCAACAGAGAGCAAGCAGCTTTCCTGACTGTGCTCATACATTGTTCTTTTCCCTATATTCTAGATGTTTGCCTACATGTAATTGCAGTCCAGCATTCCTGAACCTCCTATGTCACTTTACTCAGCTATTTACTTGCTATTAGTCACTTTTGGCAGAATTACATATAAAAAAACCAATAGCATCAGTAATTGATATAGGAGGGTGGGCTTAGCTGACAAATGCTAAATGTTTGATAACCATAATGTGATTATTAGCAGCAGAAAAACGTATAGGACAGCCTGTCACATGCCACAGTAATAGACTGCCCAGCAAGACCCTGCATATATTTCAACTTTTTTTTTTTTTTTTTAAACTCAGGTACCCTTTAAGGATTTTGGAGGTTTCTATTGATTTTCCATTTTATCTATAATTAAAAACCATCCTAGAATCCCACCACACTCACATTAACTCACATTAAAACGTATAGGACACCCTGTCACATGCCACAGTAATAGACTGCCCAGCAAGACCCTGCATATATTTCAACTTTTTTTTTTTTTTTTTTAAACTCAGGTACCCTTTAAGGATTTTGGAGGTTTCTATTGATTTTCCATTTTATCTATAATTAAAAACCATCCTAGAATCCCACCACACTCACATTAACCACAATTAAGTCAAGTTATGTATTTACACGTCCTGTTCTCTACATATGTTTTCTATCTGCAGCTGTCCCCTCACTTATCAGCACACTGATGACCAGAGCCATCTTGTATATGTAGATAAGATACAACTGGAAATTTCACAACTTATCCACAGGTCAATAGGGGCTGATCCAGACTATTGTCTAAGTCTGGGTTTACACCAACGTTGGAATTTCATTCCTCACTCTGAATGAAAAATGCGGTGAGAAAAGCAGCACATCTTTCACCCTTTTTGGGGCGGAAACCAAATGGACCCCATTACAGTCTATGGGGTTTGCAGGTTTCTGTGGGTAACCGCTTTTTTAAGCAGATTAGGTTTCCGTTTTGAGAGGTGGTCCCCAAGCAGACTCCCCAAACACAGATGTCAACCTACACTAAGGCCTATGGGCCACCTCCAGAAAACAAGAAGTGAGACTATTTAGGCTTAGTGGTCACAGCTTACTAGTTTATCATAGTAGTCCAAACATGATTTAAAACAATAGGTTTATTTTCACATGACACCTTAAGGACAAATAGGAACATGAAACTCCCGAATGCATACGTTCAGCTTCCACTTGTTAGTTACATTTAATTTATATGCCCATATGCTACCAAACACTTACCAGCTGAACCTGAGTTTGCAAAGCTGATGGGTTGTCATAGCAAAAATAACTCCCTGAAAGAAAAAAAATACACGTATATTATTAAATACACAATAGTAACTGTAGTTATTATGCATACACAACTTATATAGAACTTAAAACTTCAGGAAAACAAAAGTTTATCAATGATAATGAATTGAGCAGTTTAACAGGCAGGAGCGAATGTCAGAAAATGCTTGTATGGGGTAGATATGTTACAGAATTTCTTATATACACTGCAACTATTCATTAACACACAAAAAAAAAATATAATAATAATATACGTTATATAATTATTAATAAAGATAATACAAGATCTGAACATCATCTACTCTTTAAGGCTAGGTTCCCACCTACACCTGTTCTAGATTTGGGATTTCTGTTCCTGAATCCACTTTAAAAAATGCAGAGAGGAAAATCCTGCAAGCAGGACTTTTCTCTCCGTGCTTTTTGGGCCAAAACCAGGGGGACCCCATTATAGTCTATGAGGTCTGCAAGTAACCGTATTTTAAGCGGATTAGGTTTACGTTCTTTGGGTCCCTACACTGATCAAAGAACAAAAACCCAGGCACAGGTGTGAACCTAGGGTTAGGCATAAGTTTCCAATGTGTACACTGGCATAATTCTTAAGTAACTAACTGGAACAAAGACTTTGAACTCTGCAAAACATCACAGACAGGGAGTAGTCTCAGGAAAAGGAATCCCTCCCAAGCACTGATTGGTCACCCTGCCAAGATCCTGATAACACAGCTCTGCTTACTTGCTAACAATGAAGTGTTATGTTACCGTAAGATAATATATAACACCAGTTTTAGAGGTTGTAGAAAATGTAGATCTCAGCGCTGGACACAAGGTCAAAATAGGTCCTTGTTATTCAGAGATTCTACATGCGACGGGCTGAATACAATGCACACAGCAATACATTAACTTAATGATGCTGGTTCTTAAATAAGTAAAAATATGAATATTACTGTAATGTCTGATTGCCAGGTTTCCTTCAAGCAGTGGGGGTGCTAAGAGTATGAGTCCCCCTGATCTGATCAAAAATTGCCATCAATTTAACCCTAGAACGCATACCTGGGGCCTTTTAGGCCTGCATGCTTAACTTTTTGCTCCATTATAATAAAAATTTTGCCCACTATTCAGATTTCAATTTACAATTTTGAAATAAACTTGTGAAAGTAATTTAAGTGTGTTTTTCTATATTATTTGCATGGGGGATAAAAGGCCCCCAATACGTTAAAATTTATGTATTTTTAACGTCATGCGTTCTAGGGTTAATGAACTGTAAAAAGCCTTTAAGTATGGTGGCAACCTAAAAAAATATATTTAACTAGAATAACAAGAAAATCACTTGCCAAGGTTTTGTTTCATCTGTGGAAAGCAGTCTTACAAAATATGTACCCCTAACCATAAAGTGCACTCAGATCACTTATACAACTGCACAAAGAAGGCACTCACCTAATTCCATATTAGCAGTATTAACTCACTGCAGCCCACTCCCTGATAATCCAGTGTTTACCTACATCTACCTTATGATCTCCGAGACCATATGGACATTCCTCAAAACACAGTTCCAACAAAGCACCTGGATCATGACTCATTGGCCCAGGTTTATTACTAGTTAAAGGGATCCTATCTTTTAAATATGCGGAGAAGACATGGAAAGGTAGGAGACAAATAGCCTTTCTTAAAGGGGTTGTCCCATCACAAGGATCCTATCTATACTGCTTGTTAATGTGGATGTAAGACTTTTCCTAAATACATTGCTTCAGCAAAACTGCTTTGTTTGTCCACTATCTTACTTTTTTTTTTTTTTTTTTTTTTTTTACACATCCCTTGACTTATCTGGTCATAAGTCAAGTGATGTATCTGCTGCTCTGAGGGGGGAGGGAGGAGGGGCTAAGTGCACAGGATCAAGCCTGTGTTTCTAGCTATTCCTGTGTCTACACCACATGACCTAGCTCCCTGAACTCAGATAGAGCTGCTTTCATTTCTGAATGTCTTCTGTTCTCCCAGTTATCAGGTTAGCTAATTCAATTGTGTTCATTATGGCAGAGACAGGCAGTCTCTGTATGTAACACAGAATGGAGTTGCTGCTGCCTGTACTTCATAGTCCAATATGGGTGGGTGGAGCTGCATGTGAATTTGGGGGTGGAGCTAAACGACAGGTTGCATGTGAAACCCCGCCCACCTAATGATGCAAGAAACCAGGAAGAAAGAAGATTTTACAGGAGTGAAGACTGGTGAGTATGTGACGTGGGAATACCCCTTTAAGGCTATTCTGACATGTTAGGGAGAAAAAAAAAATGTTTAAAAGATAGGATCCCTTTAAAGCTCATTCACACAACAGGGCTGTGCGCTCTGCCTTGAAACAGCACATTTTAGACAAATGTACATTTGTCTCCTCCTTTCCTCTTCACTGTCCACAGGCTGGAAGGGAAAAATGTACATTGTGAGCTCTATGTGGGGCATACCCAGACTTTCTGATAATACAGTGACATTTTGTTTCACCACTTCCAAAATGGAATATCATCAGTACTCTCCCTCCCAAACCCATCAATACTTAGGCGTCTGCCTTTGTCCGGGAATGGCTCTTCCTCTCTTGAAGTACCTGCGCAGTCTGGAGGTGACTACAAAACATGCACAGTAGAGATAGCAAGCCATCTCTACTGCATAGGCCTGTTGGTGTTTAAGCTAGCTTAGAGTAACACACACACACACACGCAGCTATTGTGGTTATAGTTGGGTTTGTTTGTTTTTTAAACTGTAATTTTATTAAAAGATTTCTGTTTTCATAATAAAAAACAACAATATACAAAACCCGAAACAAGGAAAAAGTGGCATATACATAACAAAACAGACAATAGTGAGTGATGTTTCATACGGTTCTGTTTTAATGGAGGGAAAAAGGTAGTTTAAAGAGGACCTTTCACCATATCCGGGCACAGGCAGTGTTATATACTGCTGGAAAGCTGACAGTGCGCTGAATTCAGCGCACTGTCGGCTTTCCCGATCTGTGCCCGGTGTGAAGAGCTTACGGCCCGGTACCGTAGCTCTTCTATGGTCAGAAGGGCGTTTCTGACCATTAGCCAGAGACGTCCTTCTGCCTCGCGGCGCCAATCGCGCTGTGCTGTGGAGCCGGGAGGAACGCCCCCTCCCTCTGCTCACACAGCTTGTCCGTAGACGAGCACTATCAGGAGCGGGAGGGGGCGTTCCTCCCCGCTCCACAGTACAGCGCGATTGGCGCCACGAGGCAGAAGGACGTCTCTGGCTAATGGTCAGAAACGCCCTTCTGACTGTAAAGCGCTACGGTACCGGGACAGATAGCGCTTTACACCGGGCACGGATCGGGAAAGCCGACAGTGCGCTGAATTCAGCGCACTGTCAGCTTTCTGGCAGTATATAACACTGCCTGTGCCCGGATATGGTGAAAGGTCCTCTTTAAGTACAGTGTGTACACAAAGAACAGGTTGGACTAGTATAATTAGCATAGCCTGATTGGAGGCAAAGATGTAAAATAGTTCCAGCACATTGCTTTTGGATAAGAACCATTTGAGGAGTTCATCCAATTAAGGCATCTGGGGAGGGGAGATAAGCTCTCTAAACAAGGAGGAATATAAAATGGCTGGACCTGGAATCCAAATTGGATTGGACATCCTCCACACAGACCTTTTATAAAATTCTTTAAAAAAAAAAATAAAAAATTTGGCCGGGAAAACTCCTAGCATTAGTAAGTTCTACCATTTTAAGAGAAAGTATGGTATGTTAATCTCGCTGGGTCCATACTCAGAGACAGCTGTGTGTAAGGGCCACAGTAGAATAGCTGTAAGATATGGAGCAGGTCCAATAGCTAGCTGTATCTGCCGCCTAGTCTAGTCTTTTCAGTGTATGGGTCAGTTAAAATCACAGATGACACAAATATACCAGTCCATGTGTCGTTTTTACTGACCCATACACTGCACACTGTCACGTAGCTTTAGGGTATGTTCACACTACAGAAAATGAAGAGGAATTCCTCTGCATTTTCCCTTGCCGACAATTTTGGCGCAGTCTAGCTACAGCAGGACACAGTGCATCAGCATTCTGTCATGGCATCACGCTACTGATTAGGCCCAGATGAATAAAAGTAATCTGCATGGAGCCTCGAGCCGCAGTATCCGCATCAAGATTGTGCAGGACGCTTCTTTTTTCTGTGTCCTGCTGCGATCTGCCTCCCATTGATAACAGTGAGAGGTGGATTCCAGGAGGAATCAGCTCTGGATAAAAGCTGCAGCAAATTCCTCCTTGGGAGCACAGCCTTAGATAGTGGGACAGTTCAGTCCCAGTTGTGAGGTCCCCAGGTGAGGTATAGTAAACAATAGTTGTACTAGTTTGATTGTACAATACCAAATCAAAATAAAATGTCAAAAGAAATAAGACAACAAAAAAGACTGCTGAACATTGCATCGAGATGAGCACAATACAAATACACAGCCATATTTGTAGTACTGTAACCCCCTACTCACAGAATGGGCGGTGGAGGGAGGGGGTTGGTCAGCTGTTATACACCCACTGCCCGCACTTTCATTGCTACAACTCAGTAACAGGACAAGCACTTCTGTAACTTATAGTTGGGAGCCAAGTACCTTCCATCTGTTGTACAACTACAAACCCCAGCAAGTGCTTGTCCCGCAGATTATGGCCGCCTTATGCCCCTGCTCACTTTGCACCCGCTCACAACAAATCGTGCACACTTCCGCAAACACAGCCGCTCACTCACCGAAGCCCAGGAAACACATGAGCACCAGCACCACGCTCCGGTGAGCGAACCTGCTGGGGTCACAGATGGCCGGCATCTGCCCCCGCTGTTCACTGCCGGAGGAGTCATTACTGCTCCCGGGGAGCAAAGCTTCCTGCTCGTCTTCTATCGCCATGTTCCCTCAACTCCAGTCACGTGACTGCCAAGCTATCGCGGTCACGTGACGACATCCCATGTGGTTAGACGTAAGCTTGCGTAGGTGACGGAGTGTACAGTGCCGGCCGGAGACGCAGCCCCCGCCCTGTGTAGAATATCGTATACTCTGTGGAGATTTACTAGCGGCAGCAGAATTGTTTACTTGTATATTAAAATACAATGGCGCCCACGTGTCCCTTGTCGAGTAATATGGAGTACAAACATTTTACATAGGTACACATTACATTAGGGAGCCAGCCGAAGGACACAGCAGACATTGTGCAACCAGAGCGCGACCTGGCCATGGAGGAGGAGTAGCACATGGGTGCTGGAATGTAGCTGTATATACACAGGACCGGTTGTAGACAAACTGTGGCCCTGGGCAAATTTACAGCGGGTCCCCAAATGCTGATATACCAACACCGCCAGCATATCTCCAGTGGAAGCCTCCGATAATAACTCCCCCATTTCTGCCTACAAAACAGCAACAACCACCCCAATACAAATAACCACCTTTGTACCACCTATAAGATTTTTGCACCCCTCATCAGTTATTATATCACCTCCTTAATAGCCCCTGCTTATAGACAGTGCCCAATATCAGTAATAGCTTCCCCTTATCAGTAACAGCCCCATCAAAAATAATAGTTTACATTATAAAATAATAGTCCATATCATAACCCTCTTAACAATAATACCCACTAATAAATAATAGCCCTCTTATAAATAGTGGTCCTCCCTTATAAATAACCCTTTTAACAATACCGTCCTTCTAAAGTTTCCCTCTTATAAATAAGAGACCACATTATAATAGTCGCCCATATAATGTCCCACTTATTATAGGCTTTATAAATAGCTCTTCCTGTATAAATAATAGCCCACCTTATAATTTCCTCTTATAGTAGCCCCCTTATAAATAGTTCCTCCCTTATACATAACAGCCCTCTTATAACAATCCGCCTTATATAATAGTTCCTCTCTATAATAGCCCCCTTATGAATAACAGTTCCCCATTTATGTATAACAGACTCCTTATATATAACAGTTCCTCCCTTATACATAATCGCCTTTATATATACCAGTCCCACCCTTATAACAGCCAGCCTTCTATAATAGTTACTTTCCTATAGTAGCCCCTTATATATAACGGTCCCACCTTATAATAGTGCTCCTCATATATAATAATTCCTCTCTTATAATAGCGCTCTTTAGATAAAACAGTTCTTCCATTATATATGTCACCCCTTATAACAGCCCCCTTATATATTATTGTTCCTTCTAATAGCCCACTTACATTTACTAGCCACCTTTATATATAACTATCCTCTGCCCACAACTTCTTCTGCGTGCTCTTGATGTTGATGATCCGCCTATATTCAGCAAATTGCTGCCATCGATAGTTTGCCTGCTTCAACATTTCAACAGCTCTCAAGTTGTCCTGCTGCTGAACTTGTTCCTCGTGCTGTGCCCGTGATTGTTCCAGCATCTCAGAAGCTCGCTGGGATGCCATATAATAAGAATGTTGTTGGCGTCGAAGATTTGCCTGCTCTGGCGTTTCGGCAGCTCTCAAGCTGGCCTTCCATTGAATTTGTTCTTCACACCGTGCCTGTGATTATTCCAGCATCTCAGCAGCTCGCTGGGACGCCATATAATGAATGTGTTGTTAATAAGATAAGATAATCCTTTAGTAGTCCCACATTGGGGAAATTTCAGCATGTTACAGCAGCATAGTAATACAGGTACAGGATAATACACAGTAATATATTACAGACGTAGACACACATAAGCTGAGAAGAGAAGATATACTAGGAGTCCATAGCAGCTAAGGAAAAAAACGGAAGAGAAAGAGGAAGACTTCATAGTCATCGTCATAATCATTAGTTCTCTGTGCGGAGTGCTCTTCGCTTGGTCTGATGTAGATTATACAGCCTGGTCGCGGTTGGAAGGACCTGCGATAGCGCTCCTTCTCACACTTGGGGTGAAGCAGACGGTCACTTACAGTGCTGCCAAGTCCCTTCAGGGTCCCATACATGGGGTGGGATTTGTTCTCCCGCATGGAGGTCACAACAGACAGTATCCTTCTGTCACCCACCACCTGTACGGGTCCAGGGGGCTCCCCAGGACAGAGCTGGCCCTTCTGATCAGCCTGTCAAGTCTATTTCTGTCCCTGGTTGATATACTGCTCCCCCAGCAGGCCACACCGAAAAAGATGGCTGAGGCAACCACAGAGTTGAAGAAGGCCCTAAGAAGTGTCCCCTGGACTCCAAAGGCCCTCAGCCTCCTGAGCAGGTAGAGTCTGCTGTGACCCTTTCTGTGCAGCGCCTCCAGGTGACCAGCCCAGTCTAGTTTATTGTTGAGGATCACGCCTAGATACTTATAGGTCCTGACTATCTCAATACATGTTCCTTGGATCTCCACTGGGGTCGGAGCACCTCTCCGTTTACTAAAGTCCACCACCATCTCCTTGGTCTTCCCATCCGTCATCGGAGTACTTCTGTAAGTAACAGCTGGATGAGTTGTGCCTAAAGTCAGCAGTGTACAGTGTGAAGAGAAATGGGGCAAGAACTGTACCTTGTGGTGCCCCCGTACTACAGATCACAGTGTCAGACACACTGTCTTGGGCTCTCACATACTGAGGGCAGTTGATGTCGATGATTCCCCTGAGCTCCGCTTAAGGAGAACTCTGTTGACTTCTGGCCACCTTCATGGCTCTCGTTGTTTTAGAATTTTGCAACAAATTAGATTTTCTTTTTCCAGGCATGTAAAATTGGCAAACTGCCAATTTGGATTAAAGGGGCTCTATCAGCAAAATCATGCTGATAGAGCCCCACATATGCGTGAATAGCCTTTAAAAAGGCTATTCAGGCACCGTAAATGTTATATTAAACTACCCCCAGTTTTAAAATAAAACCCTAAAAAAGAATGTTATCTACCGTATATAATCAAGTATAAGCCGACCCGAATACAAGCCGACCCCCCTAATTTTAACACAAAAAACTGGGAAAACTTATTGACTCGAGTATAAGCCTAGGGGGGAAATGCAGCAGCTACTGGAAAATTTCAAAAATTTAAATGGTCGGAGTTTTTGGGTGCAGTAGATGCTGGGGAAGGGGAGGGGGTGTTTTGGTTGTATGTCTGCCCCTTCACTGAGCTTGAGGACTGTTTTTTCTTCCCCCACTTGGAATTCAGTCTGGCTGAACATAGGGTATCTGCAGTGCTTCTATTAACCCCTTCCCGACGGAACAGGAGCACTACAGATACCCTATATTCAGACCGGGCACTTTCAGACACAGGGTGTTATGGTCTCGGGATCCTTGACCACGGACTGGCCCCTGACTGATAACTTCTCAGTACAGTACAGGAAAAACACACCAAAAGAAAACAAAATCGGAAGTATGAGCAGTTTGGACTTCTAGTGTGGATCCTCCTACACCCTGCCTCGCACAACTAGAAGTAGCCGTGGGCCCGACTAACTTGCCTGAATGGGCACGAGCACAGCCGGAGAAGTAGCTAACCTACAAAGGGAAATAGAGCCCCTGTCTAGCTTCACGTTTACGAAGGAGAGGCAGATACAGAACAAGCCCCCCACGGATGTCCAGACGCGGACTAACGGTGAACATGAGAACACAAAAGCATAGGAAGAGAATAAACGTGAAACACAGAATAACTGAACTAAGCAAGGGATAGGGAAAAACAGAACTTAGGATCACACACAAAAAACCCCTACCAAAATTCCAAACTTCCAAACAGAAAAATACCTAGGGCTCGCTGCGCCCGGAACACTGTCTGGATACAAGCTCAATACTTAGCGAACCAGTCCTGTGTGAACAGGAGCAAGAAACTGGATGGGCCAGGATGCAGATGGTAGCAGCTTCAGACAACAGACATTCACTGAGAACAGGAACAGACATTTAAGACCGGCATCAGATAGCATGTGCAACAGCCTTATATAATAAGGAGAAGGCCTCGCCCATGGCCTGTAAAGTATTCAGCACTGCAGAGAACTTAACCCCTTCAGAGGCCAAGACACACCAGGCACTGATCCATCAGGCCACTCACCACGTGATCCACACCCGAGTGCCAGAGCAGAAACTGCATGTCTGGTGTGACCATTCCCCTGCCGTGCATCAGGTGGTTCACGCGCTGAATGCCGTCCGGACACTCTGCGCCTGAACCTAACAGGCTGAGACTGCTGAGACCGGGTCATAACACAGGGATACCTAATGTGTATAATGTGTGTCACAGTCATTTTCTATTTTTGTATGTATTCTAGGGAAAGGAGGGATTTAGAACTTTTATTTTTTTGAAATCTTTTTTTTTTTTTTTTGTGCTCTACTTTATGGGAGATTCTATACATTACTATTGTGGCTGGTCATAGACCCCCCCTCCTAAAAAAAAAAATATATATTTTTTTTTTTCTTTTTTTTTTGCTGACTCGAGTATAAGCCGAGGGGAGCTTTTTCAGCACAAAAACTGGGCTGAAAAATTCGGCTTATATTCGAGTATATACGGTACTTACGCATCATGCACGCTGGGCGGGTATTCAGGGTGCGCCGTCTTCTTCATCCACGCCTCTTCTTCCTCCGATGTCCTCTGGTCCCATCCTCCTCCGGCGCTCGCAAACTGACACTGACAAAAAAAAAATGGCCTGGGCGCATTTTAAAGGATATTCATGCATATGTGGGGCTCTATCAGCATGATTTTGCTGATAGAGTCCCTTTAAAGGTGTTTTCCAATCCAGTGTGTCAGCACTGCCCGGATTAGATCAGATAATATGCAAATGCTTGTACACAATGGACTGAGGGTTAGCTGAGTGTTTACACAGAGAGGTAGCCCTAGGACCTGAGATAAGCTGCTGCAGGAGCAATGTAATAAATTATGTGAACATTCATAACAATCATGAAGCCATGTGATTTACCGGTATAAAAAGTATCCTATGTTTTAATCGAGGTTACAAACTATCTATGTGCCACATTACATTCAAATCCGTTCAGCCGTTTTTGATTGAGGAACAAACATCCAAACTTTCACATTTATAATGTTAGTAGGATTTCTCTCCTATAATAGTACCCCTTATGTATAATAGTTCCTCCAGTATAGATACTATCCTCTTTATATTTAATAGTTCCCCCACTATAAATATTAGCCCCCCAATAAAACAAATAGTTTCCTCCCTTAGCAGGTGATCCCTTACCAGAAAAACAATAAATTTTGTACTTACTGTACCACGCTCCCTGCAGTAGTGGCACAGGTGGCACAATGTAGCAATGTCATCATGCCACCTGTGCTGTGACATCTTGTGCACTACCGAAGGTCCTCTATGGCAGAGAAGGGACCTTTCAGCTCCTTGCTGTGTCATAGGATGAAACAGTATCAGCGTGCACAGCAAAGCATTCGAATACAGCTGGGGAACTTCTGGGATCCAGAGCATCAGGCTAAAAGCATGATGCTCCGGATCCTGGGAGCCCCTTTGGGGATGATGGCCATATGCAATTACGCAGTTTGCACCCCCCTAGCACAGGCCTTGAATAGAAGAGCGGTGTCTCGGTTCCTAAGACCATTAGAAATATGTGTTTCTGATGGGCTTAGTTGACCCCTAGGAAAAGGTCATTGGACCCCAAAGGGGTCGCAACCCACAGGTTGAGAGCCGATGACTTAGGCAAAGTCTAAATACTATTGTTAAATACTGGTTACCATACATGGTGTTCTTATGGTTTCTTCTCCAGATGTTTACCTAATGAATTCAGTGCAAATGGTCACAGATGCTCAATACCTCTAGAAACATAGCAGATAAGAATAATTGGAAACTAGTGAGACCCCCATAGATCAGGAGAACAGGGGGCCTGAAAGTAAGTTTGAATGCGTTTGAATGCTGTGTAAGCCGATGGCTAGTCAGGTCATTGAGGGGGTGTACATCTCACCCAGACTACTCAGGTGGGGGAGATGAGAAAACTCCAGGAATGTTTGTTCTCAGCAGACAACTTTTGTCTGCTGAGGGTTATTTCAGAGTTCCAGTTACTGGACTGGATTTTTAGGAATGACAGGTAGGATTAGTAGTGGGACCTGTCATTCCACCCCCCCTTCAGTCCACACTTTGGGGATGTTCCGGCACTTTGGGGATGTTCTAGCAGCAGAGTTTGGCTGGAGAGCCAAAGAAAGATTTCATATTTTTGGAGCTGTGTTCTGAATGATTCTACTGGCTTTTGGATTTCTGTTACTCTAGGTGAGGTAACCTATTCTATGTTTAGTTAGAGCCTAGCCAGGTAGGTATTTATTTTTGTATTGTTTCCTTTTGTTGCTGCACTACCTTTTTGAGTGAAAATAAAACTCTACCCTTGTTTTTGGACTAAAGAATCTGGACTTATGTGTCTATGCCACCCCACCTAGCAACCCCAGACCCTGACAGCTGGTACATATATGTAGCCAGAGCTCCATTCATTTCTATGGGGTTGTAGGAGATCACTGTCCTGGTAGCCTCACAGAAATAATGGCATGCCGGCCATGCTAATGCATAAGCGCTTCTGCTCTATTCCTATGGAGTATTCAATGCAACTTCTGGGTCCTCAGTCTTCTATAGATAAGTATAGTAAGTTTTTTTCAAATGCACAAATTAGGTTAACATACTCTGCTCTCCATTTTTGGACGTTTCAGATATCCAACACCTTCTCTTTGTAGAAAGCAATAGGATTTTGCCCAGGAACTTCTCTGCAATTTTTTTCTTGTACTCGATGGAATAGCTTTCTTTTTTAACTTATTTTGTCTGGGTGTCAAAATATATGTTCCAGTACAGCAAAATACTTGTTACTTTGTTTACTGGTATGGTATAGTACTGTATCACAGTAAATGGTGGATGTCTATTTACCAAGAAAAGGAGGGACCCCCAAATGAATCATACTCACCAGACCCCCAGAAGTACAGTATCACACTTACTAGTCCCCCTTAGATCCAGTTGGCAATGAGAGTTGTCAAGTGCCTATGGTAGCGTAGCTCTCACACACAAAACTTAAGGGATCTTCAGGGTATCCGTACAAGATACCATCCGTGTGCAATAGCATTAATGCCAGGCTTTCACACACAGATCAGTGAAGTCTGTGTCACCCCTGGTAATTTCAGCAGCATTTCAGAGTGTAGTTTTTGTCTCCCCCTGGTGACCAGGAGCTGCATATCACAATGCTAAACTCGGGAGTGGTGGGATGCCGGCTGGACTTCAACGATCTATATGCAAGAGTCCGACACTACCAATATTGTTTCATAGAACTGCTGTATCTCAGTAGTGCCATCTTATACAGATATCTTAGCTTCCTTACGATCAATGTCCGATTACTTTTGGATCCAATGTCTGCTTTCTTTTGGGGGTTCTGTTGGGAGTGTCTATCTATTTTCTTTTGGAGGTGTCTGCTTGTGTATTCCTTGGATTTTTTTTTTTTTTTTACATGTATAGCTGATTGAACACTTTTTTAATGAAACATAGCTAGGTCTTCTTTTTAGATTAGAGTTTATATTTCAAGCCTACTCCGAAAATCTTGAAAACTCATGCTAGGGCTTATTTTTCAGGGTAGGTCTTATTTTTAGGGAAACACAATAACAGTGTACTGTCTGTGGAGGAAACATGTATGTAATTGTTAAATAAAGCAATCCCCACATAAACTGATGTATGAATAAGGCTGGATTATAGAGGGCAGAAGCGTAGTTTGAGAGAGGGAAGAGGATGGCACATGTACTTTCCACTATATCAGTGTCTAAAGGACACTCATACAGTTGAAATGTATGGTAGAACAGGGAATAGGCGGCTTTCTGTCCTGCCACTCTGTAAGCCGCAAGCTACTTCAGGCCTGCTGGCTTTACAAGATGTCCAGGCAGGTGCAATAACGCAGCATTGCATCTCTGGTGCTGAGACGCAGAAATCCTGTCACATCATTGGAGACAGAGTACAATTTAGTCTCCATTAATGCTGTAACGTTTTGGGAATGAATCCCTTCATCATTTGTTTATGGGTGGTGAGAGAGGAATTGTTGGGCGTGAATGTGAAACTTTATGTTACCAGAATTTATCTCCAGCAACTAAAATGTTATTAGTCTCGCTCTCTAAGGGCTCGTTTACATCTGCGCCTGGTCTCCATTCATACAGGTTTCAGTTTCCTGCACAAAACAGGGCAGAAGACGGAAATCTGCAGGCACCTTTCAATCCCATTCATTTGAATGGGTTTGAAAAGTGTCCGGCAATGAGCACCGGTGAGCGTTTTATGCTCTCTGCGGTGAAACCGTTTTTTTTAAACCGGACACAGAGTCGGACATGCAGTACTCTGTGTCCGGTTTAAAAAAAAAAGGTTTCACCGCGGAGAGCATAAAACGCTCACCGGCGCTCACGGCCGGACTCGACATGACAGGTTTCCGTATTCTGCATGCAGAAGATGGAAACCTGATAACGGAGTCTAGGCATTGGTGTGAACCCAGCGTCAGTGGCAGACTAAGGGGGACTAAGGCTAGGTTCACAGCTCTGCCTGCTTTCCAATGGAGGATTCCGTTCCCCATTCTGCTTGAAGAATGCAGAGAGAAAACTGCTTCAAGCATCGATTTCTCTCTGTATTTTTTGCCCTACAGCATAAGGACATGCTGTTTGTTTAGGAGTCCCATACATGAAGACAGTTAATACTTCATTACTATCACATCGTATGCCTTTAAAGTAGGTAGCTGCATCTCATATTTCAACCAGGAATGCCATAAGTTTATAGAATGGAAATAATGCCAATGCAAACATTATTCATTGCTTTAGAAATATTGTAGCTAGTCATATTTGGCCAGTTATCAGTAAGCTTATGTATTAGATTACTTAGTTAAATACCATGCTTAATCCCTGGTTACATTTTTCTAGTAGTATGATAAAAGGGTCACAAAGTAACAATGTACCTGCAATTGGTTATCTTATGGTTTAGCCACCAAAACGTTATCAAACGGATTAAGAATGACGCATTGACAATAACTTTGTTACTTTAGAAATTTTGAAAAAATTGGAACATCTGGAAATGACTGGAAATGACTCCTAGGAACTCTGATGGTCTTAGAATCTCTGTTTAGAACATATGAGTATAAGGCTAAGTTCACACGGCAGCCATATCCGCCTCAATATCCTGACCAAAAAGACAGTTCTTTTTTCCGGGAGTGGGTTTGTTCCGGCTCCCGGAAAAAGAAGCAAGATGGACATTCTTCAGGCCAATTCGCCTCACGATTTGGCCTGAAGACACTCCCGACTAGGTCCATTCATTGGGCCTAATCCGGAGCAGTGCACCGACATTTAGTCATGGCTACCCGTTTTTTGGTCCGGAACGGCCGCCTCAGGTCCCAGAGCAAAAAACTCTGTGTGAACTCAGCCTAATGGGTTAGGTACTAGGCCACATTTTTATTTATTTTATTGAGATAAATATACTTAGGGGCCGTTCACACTACTGCCGCTGTCCGCCCTGGAGTTTCTATCCTAAAACCCAAGAAAACTGGACAGGGAACAGCTTGCCGGCGGTCAGCTTTAAAACCCATTCATTTGAAAGGGTTTTTAAAGGTAACCACCGGTGTCCATATGCAGCCGTTTCGCCTGGAAATAATTTTTTTTGCACTGATACAAAGTCGGACATGCAGGACTTTGTGTCCAGCCAAAAAAAACTGTTTTTTTTCCATGGAGAGGCTGTACACAGACACCAGTGTTTTGCTTTTAAAACCCATTCAAATGAAAGGGTTTTAAAACTGACCACCTGGAGACTGTCCCCTATGCAGTTTCTCTGGGAATAGGACGGAAACCCGGCGGGCAGACAATTGGGGATAGTTTAGCATCAAATGTAGCGGTTTCCTGGACATAACGGATAAACTATCAACACAATTTTTGAAAACATTCTTACTTTAGGGCATTTTTTACACATCTGCCAAAAACTTTTGCACAGTACTTTATGTGATTTATTATTCTCCTTTTTACATATTTTTGTGACACTCTGATGCTTTGTAAAAATTATCGAGATACTTAAACCTAAATTTTCCCATGCGCTCCATTATATTCCGTATTCTCTTACATGTAGTTTTTCCTGCTGTTTTTATGAATCTATAGAAAGCTATGTGTCACCCTTTACAGGCATCAGAATGTTCTATATCATAAAACTGTATGGACTGTTCCACAAGGGAGAAGAGAAGGGAGAAGAAAACCTCCTATCACAGTTACTGCTGATTACTAGACAGTTCCTGAGAGTTATAATGAGGGAAATGGCAGTGCAACCGCAATGATTCTATATTTATGGACTCTTTGAACTTCCATCAGCTGAACTTGTCCATATACTTAGAAAACATGAGGCTGGTCTGTCACACTGAACGAGTTAATCTCATCCTTCCAGTACATGGCTGGCAGAAGCTCTAGAGCAGGGGTAGGGAACGTACGGCTCTCCAGCTGTTGAAAAACTACAACTCCCAGCATGCATACTTGCTCTGTTGTTCTTGGAACTCCCATGGAAGTGAATGGAGCATGCTGGGAGTTGTAGTTTCACAGCAGCTGGAGAGCCGAAGGTTCCCTACCCCTGCTCTAGAGGTACAAGTCCTTTCCATTACTAATCATGAGGGTCCTCACAGCTTCATAAATGCAAATGTTTGGAAAATTCCTTTTAGGCCTTATTTGATGATATAGTCAGTGATTTAAATCAGTATTTATGTGCCAAAACCACGTACAGAACTTTCCATTATACCTTATGTACTCATTCACACAACAGGATTCAACCTGGCCCCATTGATATTAATGGATTTATTTACATGACCATTGTTTTAATGAGCCGTGTGACAGATCCGACAAAAAAAAAATAGAATTTGCTATTTTCCAGGCCAATTTCACAGATTCCTCCATAGACTGAAGTGTATGAGGGATCTGTGAAAATGGGTTACATTCAGGAGTCCACTGGGAAGTGAAAAAGTCCAAGTCCATGGCAGGTTTGTCTGAATATACACTACCTCTGTCTAGTTTGCACTCCTGGATTTGTCTCACAATCACTGATGAAAATCAGTGTCCAAAATACTGGCATGTGAATAAGGTCTAAATTAGGATACATTCACACGGGAACCTATAATGCAGATTTTCTGCCACCCTGTCTAGATGTACCTTAAATGACAGAAATCAGACCATGTTCTTATGTTATAGGGGCAACTATTGGTAGGGCAGGAGCAGACTACGCAAGCTAGATGTTGAAAAATAAATAAAATTTCTGCATGATACAGGTTCACACGAACATTTAATCTCTTCACATCAAAAGCATTGGCAGGTGCTTACATGTTTTACAAACAGCGTAAAAGTTACAAAATGGAGCACAATAGTTATACAGTGCTAGCTAGGGACCATAATTGCAACAGATAGGTTTGAACTTTTTTTTTAACTTTGCGATTTGATAGGTGACCAGACTTTCTCTAGGCTCAGCCAATACATAAATGGCACTATTCACCACTGTACATATCTCCAGACTAAGAGGTTTGTTCCATTTACACAGTGTGATTATTACTGTAGACAACAAAGACTCTTTTATAAAGAAATATTGAGCTTTTCTTATCAAACTAGCCTAAACGTTCCTGTTTAACAGAGGTTATCACGTCATCTTGCTGCCTTGGCATTTAGGAAAATAAGATATTAACAGAAACATAAACGCAGTTCTCTCACTGCTCTGCACACATTGTCATATCTAGGTCTGGCAAGTGTTGGAAAGGACTGGCGTAAGTAAGGCTGGGTTCACACTACTACTGCTGCTGTCCGCCCCAGGGATTCTGTCCTAAACCCCTGCGAAACTGGACAGGGGACGGCTTGCCGGCGGTCAGCTTTAAAACCCATTCATTAGTTTTTTAAAGGTGACTGCTGGTGTCCGCATGTGGCCTCTCCAAGGGGAAAACATTCTTTTTGCACAGGCACAAAGTCCTGCATATAGAACTTTGTGTCCATGCAAAAAAAATGGTTTCTAGGTGGAGAGGCCGCATGCGGAAACCAGCGGTCACCTTTAAAAACCCTTTCAAATGACAAGCCGACAAGCCATCCCCTGTCCAGTTTCCCCAGGGGTTTAGGACGGAAACCTCGGGGCAGACAGCAGCAGGAGTGTGAACCCAGCCTTAGTGACCGATAATGCAACATACAAGTTTAAAATGATTCAATATTAAGTCTGCAAGACTGCAAAAGGCAGGGAGTGCAATATCTGCCAGTAATTGTGCAATCTGTTGTTTGGACTTACGCTAGGTTCACACTAGCGCCCGGAGTCCGTTCTGAGCTTTCCATCTTCTACATGCAGAAGACGGAAAGCTGTCAGACCATGTGCGCCGGTGAGCGTTTTATGCTCTCCGCCGCGAAACCGTTTTTTTAAAACCGGACACAGAGTACTGCATGTCCGACTCTGTGTCCGATTTTTACAAAAACGGTTTCGCGAGGCCAGACATCTTTCAAACCCATTCAAATGAATGGGTATGAAAGAGTCCTGCAGCTTTCCGTCTCCTGCTCAATTTTGTGCAGGAAACCCAAACCTGCATGAACTGAGACCGGGCCCAGATGTGAACGAGCCCTAATGCAGTCAAGAGGAGTACAAGTTTTGGTAGCAGCCAGCAAAGTGAGTGAGGATATCAGTGATGGCATGATACTCTTCCCCAGATTCCAATTTAATTTGAAATATAAGGGAGGTGACCAAAAAGGGCGCTACTGGTTATTAAAGTCATTTGCTGTTAGGTGTACGTTTGTAAGTAAAGGGTACCATTCTGTTACAAAATAGTGCAGTGATACATGTCATCCACCTCTGACTCACCTCTAGACTCACCTCTAGACTCACCTCTAGATACTGTACATTCCTCTTATAGAAATGTTGCATGGTGGAGATGTGTCCTTTGTGCACAGTCTTCAGGAACATTTCTCAATAGTTAATTGCTGGTATGTATTTCAGTGCCCTTGTTAGGGTGTGAAGGATTAGGTCAGGTGTACGTTCTCAGTCTCAAACCGACTGACTCATAGTTTAGCTGTTTTCAAAGTAGCGAATTGTAAGCCAAGATTCGGTTATGGGGTTCTGTCTCAGCAACTAGTCAGCGGCAGAAGTTGTCAACCCAATGCTTCTCCCTCATGAAGCTCAGCATGCCAACCGCATAGCTCTGGGACTGAAAGAAGTGGGGGTGAATAAATTCTTATTTAGTGCAAGCATGATATGGTTCTATGCACACATTGATCCACCAGATCTCTGAATCTCAAGATGCCTCTTGATGCCCACTGCCAGAAGATCATCAATTTGTTCCCTTCCTGGAAATTTGAGAAGTTTGAGAACTTTTTTTCCTATGACATGCTGCCTGCAGATGGGACTGTTTTTTTTTTTTTTTTTTTTTTTCTAGTGTGTCTCCCACACTTAAAGGAAACCCACCAGGTCTATATGGGACACTGAAACCCCCCACAGGCCGTTAAGTGCCCGTTGTAGATGTGGAAAAACCACACCATATAAAGGGAGAAAACACGCAGAAGAATTTCTATTACATGAGCACAATAGTAACCATGCAATGCATAGTGGTGTGAGAAATGGGAGATAGCTCAAAGACCATTAGTCTCAGTCAAATATCTCAATGTATGTCCTATGCAGTGTTGGTCTTTGATTCCTTCAGCCCACTAGAAGAAATTATTCTGATGGCATCCTTTCCCCTCACACTTTTCGAAACTATTCTGGTCCTATATCCTATAGGATGATTCCAGAATAAGCTATCAGGCCTTGCAGATAACTTAATATGTACTGTGTATGCAAGCAGTTATGAAGAATTCTTTATAGGGATTTTCATACAGCAGTAGAAATAACTCTGTTGAGGCAGAAACCCCCTTTAATAGAATTCAAGAAGGACCTGAAAGCCTTTCTGAGAAGGTAGCAGATTATAGTTTAATGCTGAAGCGACACCTTTCAGAAGTTAGCTCCCTGTAGATCACTGTTTGGTCTTCCTGAAACCTAGTGGCATAATCTGGGAATAAATCCATATCAAAATATCTCCAAATGAGAGAGCCATCAACAGACACTTGTTTCTAGGTTATTGCCTTTCATATGTGTAAACTAGGATTCTGGCTGGCCACCTTGGCGAGAGGTCAAAGACATGGGTAAGAAATGATACTGTCTCCTTAAAGGGGTTGTGCAGGCTGAAAAAAATAATCCTGAGGAGGTGAAAAAAAAATGTTAAAAAATCCGCTCACCTGTCCCTGCTCTGGTCCAATCCTGTTACTCCAGTGTTTTGTTCCGGTCGGAAGTCCCCACCACAAGTGACCACTGACGCTAGTGAGTGGCCTCAGCGAAGGACTTGGGACATCACTATGGGTCCCTTCCTTAGGCCACTGATTGGCTTCAGCAGTTATGCAATCACTGTGGCAAATCAATTCTCAGCAGAAGGGACATGGGACGTCACAGCTGGCGAGGAATTCCGGCAAAAGAAGACAGTCTAGCAGCAGGACTGGACTTTGCTAGGAGGACACCGGGGACAGATGAGTATGGGGTTTTTTCACCTCTACCAGCCTAATTAAAAAAAAAAAAAAAAAAAAAAAGCGTGGACAACCTCTTTAAGTAGACGTTGTTGGTCAAATGGTGGTTTTAGGTGACATTGCCCTTTTCTGCCAAGAAGGACTTAGTTGCATATTCTCCTGCCAAATTTCGTAGTAGGGTATATATGGTCAGAGAGACAATGTTTCCTTAAGGAGACATAGCACTACTTCTTACCCAAGTTATAGTTACAAAATTTCTGGTAATTGATCATTGATCCAGGGATTTGTTCTTATTTTGAATCAAGAAGGAAATTTTCCCTGAGATGTGAAAAATGGACTTCTACTTCATAGGGTATTGTGCTCTGCCTATAAAGTTAAAAAAAAACCTCCTCCATGTTATCCACATGCCCAAGCAGGACATGTGAAAAAGGTTGTTTTTTTTTAGAAGACAACTGCATGTCTTGATGTTCTTTAGCTGAAACTGGGACCACTTTAGTTTTGTTTCTTTAGTCAAGTGAAAATCAAATTTTAGTTCTACATAATACTTTGATGTGGAATGTGGGTGTTGAAAGTATGAAGAATGTCAGAAACAAAAGAAGTGCAGAATCAGTATATCTTTTATTGAAAGTTTTCCCCTGTCTAGGGAGGCACCTTAGGTTATGGTTTCTCAATATAAGGTAACAGATTGTAATACAAGGGCTCCCTGAGGCTGTCTACACTACAGATCATGTGGCGGGAACAGATGCAATGCCAACTCAATACCAAGAGAGTGGTCTGTAGGCCAACATATGGCTCAGTTGCATTCTACATTCATAGGAAAACTCTTCTCTAGGAGTATTGCTTATACTTTCATCAGGAATAACAAGTATGGCAGTTGTAATCTGTACGCCTTTAATAATAATAATAATAATAAACCTTATATAGCGCCAACATATACAGTAGCACTTGACAAATCAGAGGACACATGAACAAACAATATGAGACATTACAATGTGACAAAGAAATAAGCATATCAAACAATAGGAGTGAGGGCCCTGCTCGCAAGAGCTTACATTCTGTGAGGCGGTAGGGGGACACAAGAGGCCAGAGGGCTTGTTTGCTACAATGGTCCAGCCATCTTTTAATAGAAAAGGTTATGTAACTGAAGCTATATGAACCGTCACCAGCCTGTGTCTGTGAATAAACCGATACTAAATGCAAACAGTGCAGTGTAACTTATAGATGGAGTGGACATTATCTGAGGAATAGAGGAAGGATTAAAAAGAGTTATAATTCTACACCTCCGCACACTACACGGTGATCAGGTCACGTGATAAGCCTGACCAAACAGATGTGATTTTAGGGCAGTTTTGAAGCTGCTGTAGTTGGGGATAAATCAGATTGTCTGGGATAAAGCATTCCAGAGCACTGGTGCAGATCGAGAAAAATCTTGATGATGGGAGTGTTCAGATAACACAGGATGCAAGTCTAAGGTCATTGGCAGAACTGAGAGGACAATTTGGGGCAGTAGACAGTGATGAAGGAGGCGATATAGGGGATTGCAGCGAATTGTGGGTCAGAGTGATAATTTTATATTGTATTCTGTGATGGATGGGCAACCAATACATTGACTGACACAAGGTAGATGTGTCTGTGTACTGGTTTGACAGAAAGGTGAGTCTGGCAGCTGCATTCAGGACAGATTGCAGTGGGGAGAGTTTAGTAAGAGGAAGCCCAATTAGAAGAGAATTGCAATAGTGAAGACGAGAGAAAATCAGAGCAACAATGATGGTTTTTGATGTTTCCATGGTGAGAAAAGGGCGAATTCTAGAAATGTTTTTGAGATGCAGTTGGCAAGAGCGTCCAAGTTTCTGAATATGTGAGGTAAAGGTGAGATCTGAATTTTTACCACAAAGATGGGATTCGCAAGAATCCCATCCACTTTGCAGTTACTGTAAAAGGCCGCAATTTTTCCCGCAGCAGAAGCAAATCGTGGTGTTTCTGACCTGTGGGGCCACGGCCTAAAACAGTTTTATCATCTTCCATTTTTCTGTACTGCTGCTGATGCTACTCCTAACTAGTTACCAGTACCACCACTGCCACCACTGAGGCACACATGTCGCTTGGCCTGGCCCATCATATTATATACATAGTTACATAGTAGATGAGGTTGGATGAAGACATCAGTCCATCAAGCCCAACCTATAACCCTACAGTACCCTACAGTATTATGCTCGACTGCACTACCACTCATGTTGGCACAGCTGCTTAGTGCCTACCACCACTCAAAAAACATGTCCTGTCACCTGGTCCATCATATTATGCCCCTGTTGCACTGCTAAACATGTTGCCACAGTTGCCCAGTGCTTACAACCACTGCCACCACTCAAGAAAACATGTCCTCTGGCCTGGCTCTTCATGTTGTGCTCTGCTGCACTGCCACACATGTTGCTACAGCTGCCTAGTGCCTGCCACCACTCAAGAAGACAAGTCCTGCGGTCTGCTAATGTCCCTGCCACACTGCTACACATGTTGCCACAACTTACACCACTACCACCAGGCAGGCATTTCCTGTGGTCTGGTCCACCATCAAAATGGGCTAATTTTTCTACAAAACCATTGCTTTTTACTATATAACCTCCATGCATGTCGAAAAAAACCCCACAGGCATGCACATTTTCCTAATAAATAGGGAATTTTTGGAACGTTTTAAATGTTAACTGTGTAAAAGCGAATGTCGGTGCAGGCTATAGTTAAACTGAGTTTGCATCCACTGCTTACCATTCATTTTTCTATAGACATATATGTCACATTAATTTTGACATAACTCGGTCTGCGTTTGCTTTAATGAACTAGAAATTGGATAGATAAGGAGCCTTAAGAGTGTTCTACACTATGTTAAGCCAAATTTAGGGCTCATTCACACAGGGCAAGAGTGGGCGGATTTTGACACCGAATTCACCTCAGAATCCATGCCTCACAATAGAGGTCTATGCAGACCGCTAGTTTCCTTTTTTTCGTGAGCAGTATGTTTTCGCTCACGGAAAAAAGAAGCGAGCTGCCCCTTCTTCAGGCAGATTCCGCGGCTGATTCAGCCCTGGCGTCCGCCTCGCAACAGCACCCTCCAGACTAGGCATATTCATTTGGGTCTACTCCGGAGTGGGAAGATGCGACTGTCGGACTCCGCAACAGTCGTGGCAGCGCATTTTGGTCCTATTCTGACACGGCTTCCCGCATCAAAATCAGGACCAAAATACGCGGTCCTGTGCCCCGTGTGAACTAGCCCTAAAATGTGATTCGTACCAAACTTGTATGTCCTGAAATGAACCAAGTACCAGAGCCACCAAATCCCAACACAAAATGAATCTTAAGAGGTTCGCCATATCTAGTCACTAATTACCTAAACTTACCGTATGCTCTGAATATACATCGTGAACTTGATGTTGACCCTTCAAACCAAACCACCATCAAACTGAATGCTTCTTTTTGCTGAGGCTTTCATCCACGCTACCTTGTTTGAACACAATTCATATACTAAATAGGTTAATTTCCTACTGAAACTGAAATCCATTAAGATGTTACAGGCTGTGTACCTTACAGTCCTTGACTAATCAGATGACAGAGCTGACTGCTTTTCTCATTGCTGATCAACAGGGTTTTGCAATAAATTCATTACTTTTGCTTTCATCATTGTTACGACAATGGATGTTTAAAAAGGCCAAATGCCCAGTTAATGTCTTTTAAACCTAATGAGGCAAAGGAGGAAGAAACATTCTGCCTCTTTATGCGTGGTTGGCTGCTATCCATGGTTACAGAATACCACTCAATTCAATGCAGTGCAAATAGATATGTGCTTACGTGTCTTCACCATTGTAATACCCCCTGCATCTAATATGGGCGTGCTTCCTCATTGCATTACACTTTTGATGCAAACATTTTTTGACAGTGATGTGCAGTGGAGACGTCATTGAAAGTACAACCCTGAGGTCATATCTCCAAGGAGTTAGCACTAGTTTTTTATTTAAGTAATTATTACATTTTTTTTACTAGTATAGTGCCAACATATTCTGCAGCACTTTACAGATATTCCCAAGTACAGCTCACAATCTAAATTCCCTATTAGTATGACTTTTGAGTACTAGAGGAAACCAGAGTACCTGAGGAAAACGCAAACACGGAGAGAACATGCACACTCCATGGAGTCCTTGGCTGGTTTCAGACTCAGGACCCCAGCTCTGCATGGAAACAGTGCTAACCACTGGATAGATAGATAGATAGATAGATAGATAGATAGATAGATAGATAAATAGATAGATACCGTATTTTTCGGACTATAAGATGCACTTGACTATTAGACGCACCTAGGTTTTAGAGGAGGAAAATAGGGGAAAAAAAATTTGAAGCAAAAAATGGTAAAATATTTAATATATGGGAGTTGTAGTTATTTATTAAGGAGGATTCCCTGTTTATCCGATAGTGGGAGGATTGATGATATTTGTTTACTATACTTTTGTAGTGAATCTTCTGTTGTCTGTTTCCCTGTGTTTATCATGTTTTTTATTCATTTTGATATTTAATAAAATTCTTTTTGTATTTTTATAGTATTTTTTTTTATCATGCCTCATTTTTTTGGTCGATTACATTTCTCTAAATGAATCCCTATGACCTGGGAACTATTTGTTCAGCCAACCAGACAACAATCCAAGAAGAACAAAATGGCATCTAAAGCATAACCTTTAATAATCAAGGATAAAAAAAAAAAACATGTACTATAAATATTAATAATAACAATGTGCACCCCACCAGGGTCAGGTATTGAAAAAATCGCATATACACTCACGGTCCTCCCAAAACACAGTATGTATATAACAGGACATAGCGGTCCTAGAAATAAAACCAGTGGGTCTTACCGTGTCCGATGTGAAGAGGCGCCAAATGACTTCAAAAATGTATGGATAGGGACCAGCCCAGACTAGGCTACAAGAATGACACAATAAGGGAGAAAAAGGGATAGAAAAAAGCTGTATAGAGGAAAACAAAAACAAAACACCTAGACCCTAATTGTAAGGGAACAGGACTAGCAATACCCTTAATCCTACCCAGAGTCACCGCCCTAGTAAGCGTGTGCCCTGTCTGGAACCTATCCCTAAACTGGATATACTAACCACTGACCCTAAAACAAACAGAAACATTCCTCCCCACATCAGATGCACGCCTGCTTGTGTATTCAGATGCGTATGTACATTTCACTATTCTACCAAAAGTGTCCACAAGGTCTAATATTACTATGTACTATGGTGTTTCAAATAAGAACCTTCTAAGGGAATCCAGTGTCCCAATAAATAATAATAACTACAGTGTCTTCTATACACACTGTTAACCATAATGGTGCCAATAAACAGTAACAGCACAAGGCTTCCCTTAACCCTTTCGCTGCCAGGCACGTACACTGTACGTGCTCCCAAGGTGGCACTTCAGTAGTAATTAGTATGTCCTCCCTACTAATGCCAATATCTCTGGACTGCATCAACATATCTTGATGCTTTAAAATGCATTTTAAAGAAGAGACTCTCATCTTTAAAATGATATCAAGAACTCGATGATTGGATGTACAGTCTTGGAGCAATTCACTGTTGAAAACACTATTTGGCATTGAGATCAAACTGCAGATCTCAATTCCCGACAGCGTTTCAACAGTGAATTTCTCCAAAACTTTACATCTAATCATTGAGTTCTTGATATAATTTTAAAGATGAGATTCTCCTCTTTAAAATGCAATTGAAAGCATCAAGCTATGTTGATGCAGTCCAAAGATATAGAGCTCCAAAGTGTCCCCCCCTCCTGTCTAAGCAAGCAATTTGCGATCTAACAAGAAAGGAAGAGGGACACGGAGCAGCCCAGCAGAGAGAGAGAGACACAGAAACGATCAGACTCTCTGCATAACTTGTATGTGACAGCAGGAGGGGGGTGGCAGGGACTCTATTGTCCCTATTAACCCTTCTCCTGCCAATCAGAGAACATACTATACATTTGTCTCTGATTGTCACATACAGTTATAATGTAATTCCCCCCTGAGCTTTTCTAGTGGGGTATTCTTATGTTATACCTCCTGAACATAACCAGGAAGTTTGTTGGCACTGTGACCCAGACGTTTACCATTGTCCAGGTCGCAGAGCCAAAAAAAAAAAGTCGCACCAAACACTTACACAACATATACATAAAGTCGCAAATAAAGTTTACATTTCACCCAATCCCTGTCCTGTCTATACCTGAGCTTTCTACAGTAAAATACGTCTCTAGTGATGTCCGTTACACACTAAAATAATAGTAATAACGATTATCACTAGAGATGAACGTATAGATTGCTAAAATTATTACAGGGGGATGGAAAATAACATTTTTATGTAAAGTCCTATTTAATTTGCATGCACAAAATGGGATGGGGCATTTCTGCGATTTTGGCGATTCTTTAACACCCGCCCCTGTAAATATATACATGTGTGGTATGTATGAACTCCTCACATATTGCAGTTTTATGAACAGTGCATTATGTTTGCAGAAAGGGATTTCTTGAGCCGCACTTTAGTGGCAAATTTGAATTTTTGCGCAATTTTTGCTAGCAATCTCTGTTTGCGGCAAAGTTGAATGAAGGTGGTTGTATATATGAACTATTAAATTGTATTTTTATATACAGTATGCTGTGTACTCTGAAAAAAGTTAGATTTTGGTATCACAGTCACAGTTTGGGTAGGTGCAGTATAGCTTTTTAACATATTAGTGAACAACAGCAAAATCCTGCTTGTCTTCTGTATTCGTGGTTTTGGGAGTCCGAGCTCTTGTTGTAGTTGATGTTTGCGGTACATATAGTATATATACACATTGTATACACCATAAGCTATTATTTTAAAAGTATTTTGTATATGAATGTGAGATTGAACATGAGTTTTAGGTGCAAATATGTGTTTTAGCGTATTTTTTCAAAAAATTATTTGTGTTGGTCGCAAAGTTGCATGAAGGTGGATGTGGCTATCGATGACCCATTAAGACATTTGTAATCTTCAGGTTGTCTACTTTCAAAAAATATATAGGGTTTAGGGGTTCACTTACTTTTCATGGTGTGTAATCCCTACATTTTATAGGATGATACTTTTTTAACATTTCCAGCTTCAAAGCAGAATTTTGTTCCTTCCAGTTCTAGCGATTTTCTGAAGACACGTGCATGCGGGTTCAGGCCATAGTGATATGTATGAACTCTGCACATGTTGAACTCTTATTTTTATGAGGTTTGGTGCATTTAATTTTTTGTTTGGTTTCCGCTTTTAACAACTAATATACATTTATTTGCATTTTTTCATAAAACATTCACTTTAAATCAAAATTGCATGAAGGTGCCTGTTCGTATACAGTACCAAGTGGCATTCTGACAATGCTGCAGGTGTCTACTTTAAGAAAATATATAGGTATGGGGGGGTTGGATGCTTTTTTAATGTTGCAATTTAGGTTTGATTTGTCCATCTCAAAACTGTGAAAATTGCTCTGGCTACTGGAGGTGCAAAATTTCCAGAGACCCTTGGCAGCGAAAAGGTAAAACATTGACAGCGACCAGGCTCTCAATAAAAAGTGACAGCCAAACGACTTGATTATGCCCTACAGATGACTAAAGCCTTTATCTACCTCCAGCATCAGAAGAAGTTATATGGCCCTTACTATATCTCAAACAGCAGCTTATGTCATGCAAATACAAAAAGCCATAGGTGTAAATCTGTCCTGTCACACTAATGCAGCCATATTCATGCATTTACTGTAATGGTTTGATTGCTGCATATTATCCCTTCCCTCTAATAAACCCTAAACAAGGGATCTCAAACTCACTTGGGTAAATGGCCCCATATAGGAAAATAGCCTCCATCAGTGGCGCCATACAGTAAAATTCCCCCATCAGTTGTCCCCCAAGACTCCCCCATACTGCAGCCATCTCTAACCTTATACAGAGGTGATTATTAGTACTTCCCTCACTGCTCCCCGATCTACCCCTGGTGGGAAGCGGAGAGGTAAGTCCTGCACTCACACTGCCCGACTATAGCTTCCTGCTCCGCCAGTTTCAGAACTGGGTCAGGTCTCATCTCCTCACCCAGGCCACAGATGAAATCCTCAGGAGAAGTAAATCCATGTGTACAACCTTGTAAGCTACGAATAAGCAACTGCGCATGCCAAAAAAAAACCTGTTTATTTATGCCAGACATCTTAGACAGGATACCAAAAAAAATCACATTTTTCACAGACTGTCAAATACTATTCCTGACTTAATGGACGGGTTGAATTCTTAGATAGATAGGTGACAACCCTGTAGATAGATTTAATAAGCACTTTTCAGAAGCTCCATAAATTGTAGCAGCCGACAAGTTATTTTTACTTTTCTGTGAGGCACTGGATAGTAGTTGAATAGTGTATTCTGTTGCTCTGTTTGAGCCGCAACTTTAGTAAAAAATCATTAGTTTAGAAAAAAGTCTTCCTGTGCGGGTATCAAATATTCATGAATGTATGTCCTTTCCACCTACTGGAAAATTCCTGTCAGCTTTTCTTCAGTGTACAGTGAAGATTTATGGCTTAGAGAACTTCCCTGGGTTTCCATTTCCTATCTTCAGCCACTAATGAGCATTCGGCCTTCCATATTAAGCAGCTCTTTGCTCCTCATCCTGTACAAGCAACAATAATAGGCTTGGTACAAGTGGCCCTCTAGACTCCAGGGTCACCAGTCATTCTGGCCAATGGTTTCACATCATTAATCACACATCTCTAGCCAATTTGTATTTTACATAATATATCATACAGCAATCCTAAATAGTAAATCACATATAGTCCACATAAATCTGTCAGGAAGCAACTACACATATGTATGCACTCTTCCATCCGTGACCATGTAGCCAACATACCATTAAAGATGACTTCTTCTTTGTCAAGCATCAATCATGAAACAAGGCCTGAAATAAGATACTTATGAAGGCAGAAACTAGTGAATAGCAAGGGGTCACACCATACAGCTACCAGAAATAAGGTTTGGGGCTAGGTAAGAAGGTCTGTCCTCAACAGGATCTTAAAAAGGATATTTTTCAATTGAACTTGCTTATTTATTATTATAATGATTTACAGTTCATGTCAGATAAGGAGCCGCATAATAATTGCTTAGATAAATTTTCTGCAACGTTTCAGGGCTAACACAACCTGACATCAGGCAAAATGGAGAGGTCAATGTAAATACGAATGAGCCACTAAGGCAAGGATCATGTTGGAGTACCATATAGGAAGCAAAAGGAAAACCGTAATGTCAAAGTATGCTTTAGCAGCAGCAACAATCTCTCTAATGACATATCATTTGCTCTCACCCATCATCAGCAGGGTTGTAGACTGTGTTTCAGCACAGCAGCTCCCGGCCATAGCCATATCTCGTATGTACTCCAGTCATGATGTAGCACTCGTATTGGGTATTCACCTCTCTCTGGCATATCACAATTAAAGGCAGGTCTCTACAATCCACTCTTTAGGTCACCAATGGATGTCACTTGTCTGTCTCTCACTGTCTTCGATCTATTAATATTCTTTTTTTATGTAGATTGTGAGCCCCATATAGGGATCACAATGTACATTTTTTTCCTATCAGTATGTCTTTGTAGAATGGGAAGAATCCATGCAAACACAGGGATACCATACAAACTCCTTACAGATGTTGTTCCTGACGGGATTTGAACCCAGGACTTCAGCGCTGCAAGTCTGCAGTGTTAACCACTGAGCCACCGTGTTGCCCCCGATCTACACAACAATGTAGCAAAGAAGTGGTCTCTGCGTGATCATGCATGGCCTTGCCTAAACCACAACACTTGTGGTTGAATAGAAGTGTGAATAACAAGTTTTTATAGTCCTTCTCAGTGGGTCTCACTGGTGAATTGCAGCTTACTGACTGTGAGGCGCAGAGGCATCATAGACTGGTCCTGGAGGTAGGCACAGAGGCATCATAAACTGGCTGTTCCTGAGAGGTGTGATTGGGGAATGATTTGCTGCAAGTATGGACGATTGAATTTGGAGAGAAGGCTGCCATCAATTGGCTAGAGGTGAGAATAAGTGTCATTAGGAGAGAGGATGGCCGGGGTGACAATGCTGCTACCAGGGATGCTGCACTAAGGTGTCTGGTGCTTCTATGAAGGCATGTTGTGCTGCACAGTGGTATTACCTCACATGATATAAAGCAACCATTAAACCATGTTATGGCAAGTTGTGGCACACTTTCCTGATACTGTTCTCACGCTAAGCTCTTAGGTGCATTTGGGACAGGGGTATAACCCTTACCTATGGAAAGAACCAACTGTTCATGGTAGACATCTGAACCACCTACAATATCACACAGTTCAATACTTCATCGTTATATGTACAGTAATAAACAGCATATTGCATTATTGATGGCTATGGAAATGTATAGACTGTCATGAAGTTTCCCATCCCCTAGTTGAACTTGATTGACATATGTAACTATGTCATAAAATACCCAATAAGATGCACAAAGCACAGAATGTCACACAAAACAGTTATAGGGTGCATTCACACTTCGGATACGCTGACTGATTCTGAACGTTAAAACAGAATCAGCGCGTATAAAGTAGAACTTTTCTAAAGGTGGAAATAGGGCTGTCAGTGATAGAGAGATGAGCTCTGGATGGCAAACTACTGATATTGACCATGATTTGGTATAGAGCAGGGGTGCTCACACTTTTTCAGCATGTGAGCTACTTCCTAAACTGACCAAGGCAAAAGATCTACTACACTTCTTGTGGGCGGGCCAGGGCGGGCCTGTGGGCGGGGCATTTCTGTGGGCAGGGCCGGGCTTGTGGGCGGGGTCAGCGCGGAGCTTGAGAGCAGGAGACAGTGGCGTTCTGTGGCCGCCCAGGGATCCCCGGTGTGTGCTTACTCACAGCGCAGGCTGAAAGTTATCTCTGGACACTGGCAGGCGGGGCTGTGGCAGTCCCGCCTGCCAGTGTCCGGAGATGACTCTCAGCCTGCGCTGTGAACAAGCAGCACCCCGGCCCCCTCCATCCCTAAGAGCGGCCTGCAAGTGTACGGAGTGCTTGTTCACAGCGCAGGCTGAGAGTCGACTCTCAACCTGCACTGTGAATAAGCAGACA